>NW_027311889.1:2037500-2040000 GCF_040954645.1 Diabrotica undecimpunctata | reverse complement strand
CGTTTGGCTTGCAGAGATGAGAACACGGCCGTGGCAAGAAGGCACTGCCTGTCGTTAAGAGGCAACTAATGGGTAGGAGTCGAGAGGTGAAGAGTGTATGTGTGTGTGTGTGCGTGTGTGCGTGTGTGTGCGTGTGTGTGTGTGTATATGTTTGTGTCTGTTTGGCTTGCAGAGATAAGAATACGACCGAGGCAAGAAGGCCCTGCCTCTTGTAAGGGGCGACTAATAAGTAGGAGTCGAGAGGTGAAGAGTATATGTGTGTATGCGTGTGTGCGTGTGTGCGTGTGTGAGTATGTGTGTTTGTTAGTTCGGTTTGCAGAGATAAGAGCACAACCGAGGCAAGAAGGCCCTGCCTATCGTAAGAGGCGACTAATAGGTAGGAGTCGAGAGGTGAAGAGTGTATGTGTGTGTGTGCGTGTGTGTGCGTGTGAGCGTGCGTGTGTGTGTGAGTGTGTGTGTGTGTCCGTTCGGCTTGCAGAGATAAGAATACGGCCAAGGCAAGAAGGCCCTGCCTGTCGTAAGTGGCGACTAATTGGTAGGAGTCGAGAGGTGAAGAGTGTATATGTGTGTGTGCGTGTGTGCGTGTGTGTGCGTGTGTGCGTGCGTGTGTGTGTGAGTGTGTGCGTCCGTTCGGCTTGCAGAGATAAGAATACGGCCGAGGCAAGAAGGCCCTGCCTGTCGTAAGTGGCGACTAATGGGTAGGAGTCGAGAGGTGAAGAGTTTATTTGTGTGTGTGTGTGCGTGTGTGTGCGTGTGTGCGTGCGTGTGTGTGTGAGTGTGTGTGTGTCCGTTCGGCTTGCAGAGATAAGAATACGGCCGCGGCAAGAAGGCCCTGCCTGTCGTAAGTGGCGACTAATTGGTAGGAGTCGAGAGGTGAAGAGTGTATGTGTGTGTGCGTGTGTGCGTGTGTGTGCGTGTGTAAGTGTGTGTGTATGTGTGTGTGTCTGTTTGGCTTGCAGAGATAAGAATACGGCCGAGGCAAGAAGGCCCTGCCTGTCGTGAGAGGCGACTAATAGGTAGGATTAGGGAGGTGAAGAATGTATGTGTGTGCGTATGTGCGTGTTTGTGTGTGTGTGTGAGTGTATGTGTGTGTGCGTGTGTGCGTTCGTGTGTGCATGTGTGTGTGAGTGTGTGTGTGTATGTGTGTGTGTGTGTGTCCCTTCGCTCGCAGAGATAAGAAAAAAGCGGTGGCAAGAAGGCCATGCCTGTCGTAAGAGGCGACTAATGGATAGGAGTCGAGAGGTGGAGAGTGTGTGCGTGTGCGGGTGCGTGTGCGTGTGTGTGTGTGTGTGCGTGTGTGTGTGTGTCCGTTTGGCTTGCAGAGATAAGAACACGGCTGTGGCAAGAAGTCCCTGCCTGTCGTAAGAGGAGAATAATGGGTAGGAGTCGAGAGGTGAAGAGTGTATGTATGTGTGTGCGTGTGTGCGTGCGTGTGTGAGTGTGTGTGTGTATGTGTGTGTGTCAGTGTGTGTGTGTGTGTCCGGTCGGCTCGCAGAGATGAGAACACGGCCGTGGCAAGAAGGCACTGCCTGTCGTTAAGAGGCGACTAATGGGTAGGAGTCGAGAGGTGAAGAGTGTATGTGTGTGTGCGTGTATGCGTGTGTGCGTGCGTGTGTGCGTGTGTAAGTATGTGTGTGTGTGTCCGTTCGTCTTGCAGAAATAAGAACACGGCCGAGGCAAGAAGGCCCTGCCTGTCGTGAGAGGCGACTAATAGGTAGGATTAGAGAGGTGAAGAATGTATGTGTGTGTGCGTGTGTGCTTGCGTATGTGCGTGTGTGTGTGTGAGTGTGTGTGTGTATGTGTGTGTGTGTCTCCCTTCGCTCGCAGAGATAAGAAAAAAGCGGTGGCAAGAAGGCCATGCCTGTCGTAAGAGGAGAATAATGGGTAGGAGTCGAGAGGTGAAGAGTGTATGTGTGTATGCGTGTGTGCGTGTGTGCGTGTGTGAGTATGTGTGTTTGTTAGTTCGGCTTGCAGAGATAACAGCACAACCGAGGCAAGAAGGCCCTGCCTGTCGTAAGTGGCGACTAATTGGTAGGAGTCGAGAGGTGAAGAGTGTATGTGTGTGTGTGCGTGTGTGCGTGTGTGTGCGTGTGTAAGTGTGTGTGTATGTGTGTGTGTCTGTTTGGCTTGCAGAGATAAGAATACGGCCGAGGCAAGAAGGCCCTGCCTGTCGTGAGAGGCGACTAATAGGTAGGATTAGAGAGGTGAAGAATGTATGTGTGTGCGTATGTGCGTGTTTGTGTGTGTGTGAGTGTATGTGTGTGTGCGTGTGTGCGTGCGTGTGTGCATGTGTGTGTGAGTGTGTGTGTGTATATGTGTGTGTGTCCCTTCGCTCGCAGAGATAAGAAAAAAGCGGTGGCAAGAAGGCCATGCCTGTCGTAAGAGGCGACTAATGGATAGGAGTCGAGAGGTGGAGAGTGTGTGCGTGTGCAGGTGCGTTTGCGTGTGTGTGTGCATGTGTGTGTGTCCGTTTGGCTTGCAGAGATAAGAACACGGCCGT
>NW_027311889.1:2025000-2032500 GCF_040954645.1 Diabrotica undecimpunctata | reverse complement strand
GCCAAGGCAAGAAGGCCCTGCCTCTTGTAAGGGGCGACCAATAGGTAGGAATCGAGAGGTGAAGAGTGTATGTGTGTGTGCGTGTGTGCGTGTGTGTGTGTTAGTGTATGTGTTTGTACGTGTGTGGGTGCGTGTGTGTGTGTTTGTGAGTGTGTGTGTGTATGTGTGTCCCTTCGGCTCGCAGAGAAAAGAAAGCAGCGGTGGCAAGAATGCCATGCCTGTCGTAAGAGGTGACTAATGGGTAGGAGTCGAGAGGTGAAGAGTGTATGTGTGTGTGCGTGTGTGTGTGTGTTTGTGCGTTTGTTAGTGTGTGTGTGTATGTAAGTGTCCGTTCGGCTCGCAGAGATTAGAATACGCTCGAGGCAAGAAGGACATGCCAGTCGTAAAAGGCGACTAATGGGTAGGAGTCGAGAGGTGAAGAGTGTATTTGTGTGTGTGTGTGCGTGTGTGCGTGCGTGTGTGTGTGAGTGTGTGTATCCGTTCGGCTTGCAGAGATAAGAATACGGCCGGGGCAAGAAGGCCCTGCCTCTCGTAAGAGGCGACCAAAAGGGAGGAGTCGAGAGGTGAATAGTGTATGTATGTGTGTGTGACTGTGTGTGTGTCCGCTCGGCTCGCAGAGATAAAAATACGGCCGTGGCAAGAAGGCCCTGAATGTCGTAACGGGCGACTAATGGGTAGGAGTCGAGAGGTGAAGCGTGTATGTGTGTGTGTGTGTGTGCGAGTGTGTGTGTGTGTGTCCGTTCGGCTCGCAGAGGTAAGAATACGTCCGTGGCAAGAAGGCCCTCTCTGTCGTAAGAGGAGAATAATGGGTAGGAGTCGAGAGGTGAAAAGTGTATGTGTGTGTGTGTGTGTGTGTGCGTGCGTGTGTATGTTTGTGTGTCCGTTTGGCATGCAGAGATAAGAATACGGCCGAGGCAAAAAGGCCCTGCCGCTTGTAAGGAGCGACTAATAAGTAGGAGTCGAGAGGTGAAGAGTGTATGTGTGTGTGCGTGTGTGTGTGCGTGTGTGAGTTTGTATGTGTGTTAGTTCGGCCTGCAGAGATAAGAACACGACGGAGGCAAGAAGGCCCTGCCTATCGTAAAAGGCGACTAATAGGTAGGAGACGAGAGGTGAAGAGTGTATGTGTGTGTGCGTGTGTGCATGTGTGTGTCCGTGTGTGTGTGTGTGAGTGTATGTGTGTGTTCGTGTGAGCGTGCGTGTGTGCGTGTGCGTCTGTGTGGATGTTTGTGAGTGTGTGTGTGTGTGTGTGTGCGTGCGTGTGTGTGTGAGTGTGTGTGTGAGTGTGTGTGTTCGTTCGGCACACAGAGATAAGAACTCGACTGTGGCAAGTAGTCCCTGCCTGTTGTAAGAGGCGACTAATGGGTAGGAGTCGAAAGGTGAAGAGTGTATGTGTGTGTGTGTGTGCTTGTGTGCGTGTGTTTGTGCGTGTGTGAGTGTGTGTGTGTGCGTGTGTGCGAACGTGCGTGTGTGTGTGTGTGTGTTTGTCCGCTCGGCTTCCAGAGATAAGAATACGGCCGGGGCAAGAAGGCCCTGCCTCTCTTAAGAGGCGACTAATGGATAGGAATCGAAAGGTGGAGAGTGTGTGCGTGTGTGCGTATGTGCGTGTGTGCGTGTGTTTGTGTGTGCGTGTGTGTGTGTCTGTTCGGCTTGCAGAGATAAGAACACGGCCGTGGCAAGAAGTCCCTGCCTGTCGTAAGAGGAGAATAATGGGTAGAAGTCGAGAGGTGAATACTGTATGTGTGCTTGCGTGTGTGCGTGTGTGTGAGTGTGTGTGTGTGTCCGTTCGGCTCGCAGAGATAAGAACACGGCCGTGGCAAGAAGTCCCTGAATGTCGTAAGAGGCGACTAATGGATAGGAGTCGAGAGGTGGAGACTGTGTGCGTGTACGTGTGCGTGTGCGTGTGTGCGTGTGTGCCTGTGTGCGTGTTTTTGTGTGTGCGTGTGTGTGTGTGTCAGTTTGGCTTGCAGAGATAAGAACACGCCCGTGGCAAGAAGTCCCTGCCTGTCGAAAGAGGAGAATAATGGGTAGGAGTCGAGAGGTGAAGAGTGTATGTGTGTGCGTGTGTGCGTGCGTGTTTAAGTGTGTGTGTATGTGAGTGTGTGATTGTGTGTGAGTGTGTGTGTGTGCGGTCGGCTCGCAGAGATAAGAACACAGCCGTGGCAAGAAGGCCCTGCCTGTCTTAAGAGGCGAGTAATAAGTAGGATTCGAGAGGTGAAGAGTGTATGTGTGTGTGTGTGCGTGTGTGCGTGTGTGTGTGCGTGTGTGAGTATGTGTGTGTGTTAGTTCGGCTTGCAGAAATAAGATCACGACCGAGGCAAGAAGGCCCTGCCTATCGTAAGAGGCGACTAATAGGTAGGAGTCGAGAGGTGAAGAATGTATGTGTGTGTGCGTGTGTGCGTGTTTGTGTGTGTGTGAGTGTATGTGTGTGTGCGTGTGTGCGTGCGTGTGTGTGTGTATGTTTGTGAGTGTGTGTGTGTATGTGTGTGTCCCTTCGGCTCGCAGAGATAAGTAAACAGCCGTGGCAAGAAGGCGATGCAAATCGTACGGGGCGACTAATGGGTAGAGTATGTGTCTGTGTTAGTTCGGCTTGCAGAGATAAGAACACGACCGAGGCAAGAAGGCCCTGCCTATCGTAAGAGGCGACTAATAGGTAGGAGTCGACAGGTGAAGAGTGTATGTGTGTGGGTGCGTGTGTGCGTGTGTGTGTGCGTGTGTGAGTTTGTGTGTGTGTCCCTTCGGCTTGCAGAGATAAGAACACTGCCGAGGCTAGAAGGCCCTGCCTGTCGTGAGAGACGACTAATAGGTAGGAGTCGAGAGGTAAAGAATGTATGTGTGTGTGCGTGTGTGCGTGTTTGTGTGTGTGAGTGTATGTGTGTGTGCGTGTGTGTGGCGTGTGTGCGTGCGTGTCTGTGTGAGTGTGTGTGTGTGTCCGTTAGGCTCGCAGAGATAAGAATGCGTTCGTGGCAAGAAGGCCCTGCCTGTCTTAAGAGGCGACTAATGGATAGGAGTCGAGAGGTGGAGAGTGTGTGCGTGTGCGTGTGCGTTTGCGTGTGTGCGTTTGTGCCTGTGTGCGTGTGTTTGTGTGTGCGTGTGTGTGTGTCCGGCCGGCTCGCTGAAATGAGAACACGGCCGTGGCAAGAAGGCCCTGCCTGTCGTAAGAGGCGACTAATGGGTAGGAGTCGAGAGGTGAAGAGTGTATTTGTGTGTGTGTGCGTGTGTGCGTGTGTGTGCGTGTGTGTGTGAGTGTGTGTGTGTCCGTTCGGCTCGCAGAGATAAGAATACGTCCGTGGCAAGAAGGCCCTGCCTGTCTTAAGAGGCGACTAATGGATAGGAATCGAGAGGTGGAGAGTGTGTGCGTGTGTGCGTGTGTGCGTGTGTGCCTGTGTGCGTGTTTTTGTGTGTGCGTGTGTGTGTGTCCGTTCGGCTTGCAGAGATAAGAACACGGCCGTGGCAAGAAGTCCCTGCCTGTCGTAAGAGGAGAATAATGGGTAGAAGTCGAGAGGTGAATAGTGTATGTGTGCTTGCGTGTGTGTGTTTGTGTGTGAGTGTGTGTGTGTGTGTCCGTTCGGCTCGCAGAGATAAGAATGCGTTCGTGGCAAGAAGGCCCTGCCTGTCTTAAGAGGCGACTAATGGATGGGAGTCGAGAGGTGTAGAGTGTGTGCGTGTACGTGAGCGTTTGTGTGTGCGTTTGTGCCTGTGTGCGTGTGTTTGTGTGTGCGTGTGTGTGTGTCCGGCCGGCTCGCTGAAATGAGAACACGGCTGTGGCAAGAAGTCCCTGCCTGTCGTAAGAGGCGACTAATGAATAGGAGTCGAGAGGTGAAGAGTGTATGTGTCTGTGTGTGTGCGTGTGTTTGTGCGTGTGTGAGTGTGTGTCTGTATGTGTGTGTGTGTGTGTGTGTCCGTTTAGCTTGCAGAGATAAGAATACGGCCGAGGCAAGAAGGCCCTGCCTGTCTTAAGAGGCGACTAATGGATAGGAGTCGAGAGGTGGAGAGTGTGTGCCTGTGCGTGTACGTGTGCGTGTGTGCGTGTGTGCCTGTGTGCGTGTGTTTGTCTGTGCGTGTGTGTGTGTGTCCGTTCGACTCGCAGAGATAAGAACACGGCTGTGGCAAGAAGTCCCTGCCTGTCGTAAGAGGCGACTAATGAATAGGAGTCGAGAGGTGAAGAGTGTATGTGTCTGTGTGTGTGCGTGTGTTTGTGCGTGTGTGAGTGTGTGTCTGTATGTGTGTGTGTGTGTCCGTTTGGCTTGCAGAGATAAGAATACGTCCGTGGCAAGAAGGCCCTGCCTGTCTTAAGAGGCGACTAATGGATAGGAATCGAGAGGTGGAGAGTGTGTGCGTGTGTGCGTGTGTGCGTGTGTGCCTGTGTGCGTGTTTTTGTGTGTGCGTGTGTGTGTGTCCGTTCGGCTTGCAGAGATAAGAACACGGCCGTGGCAAGAAGTCCCTGCCTGTCGTAAGAGGAGAATAATGGGTAGAAGTCGAGAGGTGAATAGTGTATGTGTGCTTGCGTGTGTGTGTTTGTGTGTGAGTGTGTGTGTGTGTCCGTTCGGCTCGCAGAGATAAGAATGCGTTCGTGGCAAGAAGGCCCTGCCTGTCTTAAGAGGCGACTAATGGATGGGAGTCGAGAGGTGTAGAGTGTGTGCGTGTACGTGAGCGTTTGTGTGTGCGTTTGTGCCTGTGTGCGTGTGTTTGTGTGTGCGTGTATGTGTGTGTCCGGTCGGCTCGCTGAAATGAGAACACGGCCGTGGCAAGAAGGCCCTGCCTGTCGTAAGAGGCGACTAATGGGTAGGAGTCGAGAGGTGAAGAGGGTATGTGAGTGTGTGCGTGTGTGGGTGTGTGTGTTTGTGCGTGTGTAAGTGTGTGTGTGTATGTATGTGTGTGTCTATTCGGCTCGCAGAGATTAGAATACGGCCAAGGCAAGAAGGCCATGCCTGTCGTAAGAGGCGACTAATGGGTAGGAGTCGAGAGGTGAAGAGTGTATTTGTGTGTGTGTGTGTGTGTGTGCGTGTGTGTGCGTGTGTGCGTGCGTGTGTGTGTGAGTGTGTGTGTGTCCGTTCGGCTTGCAAAGATAAGAATACGGCCGAGGCAAGAAGGCTATGCCTGTCATAAGAGGCGACTAATGGGTAGGAGTCGAGAGGTGAAAAGTGTATTTGTGTGTGTGCGTGTGTGTGCATGTGTGCGTGCTTGTGTGTGTGAGTGTGTGTGTATCCGTTCGGCTTGCAGAGATAAGAATACGGCCGAGGCAAGAAGGCCCTGCCTGTCTTAAGAGGTGACTAATGGATAGGAGTCGAGAGGTTGAGAGTGTGTGCGTGTGCGTGTGCGTGTGCGTGTGTGCGTCTGTGTGTGTGCGTGTGAGCGTGCGTGTGTGTTTGAGTGTGTGTGTATGTCCGTTCGGCTCGCAGAGATAAGAATACGGCCGAGGCAAGAAGGCCCTGCCTGTCTTAAGAGGTGACTAATGGATAGGAGTCGAGAGGTGGAGAGTGTGTGCGTGTGCGTGTGCGTGTGCGTGTGTGCATGTGTGTGTGCGTGTGAGCGTGCGTGTGTGTGTGAGTGTGTGTGTATGTCCGTTCGGCTCTCAGAGATAAGAACATGGCCGTGGCAAGAAGGCCCTGCCTGTCGTAAAGGGCGACTAATGGGTAGGAGTCGAGAGGTGAAGAGTGAATGTGTGTGTACGTGTGTGCGTGTGTGTGTGCGTGTGTGAGTATGTGTGTGTGTCCGTTCGGCTTGCAGAGATAAGAATACGTTTGTGGCAAGAAGTCCCTGAATGTCGTAAGAGGCGACTAATGGGTAGGAGTCGAGAGGTTAAGAGTGTATGTGTGTGTGTGTGTGTGTGAGTGTGTGTGTGTTCGTTCGGCTTGCAGAGATAAGAACACGGCCGAGGCAAGAAGACCCTGCTTGTCGTGAGAGACGACTAATAGGTAGGAGTAGAGAGGTGAAGAATGTATGTGTGTGTGCGTATGTGCGTGTTTGTGTGTGTGAGTGTATGTGTGTGTGCGTGTGTGCGTGCGTGTGTGCGTGTGTGTGTGAGTGTGTGTGTATGTGTGTGTCCGTTCGGCTTGCAGAGATAAGAACACGGCCGTGGCAAGAAGTCCCTGCCTGTCGTAAGAGGAGAATAATGGGTAGGAGTCGAGAGGTGAAGAGTGTGTGCGTGTGCGTGTGCGTGTGCGTGTGTGTGTGTGCGTGTGTGTGTGTCCGTTTGGCTTGCAGAGATAAGAACACGGCCGTGGCAAGAAGTCCCTGCCTGTCGTAAGAGGCGACTAATGAATAGGAGTCGAGAGGTGAAGAGCGTATGTGTCTTTGTGTGTGTGCGTGTGTTTTTGCGTGTGTGAGTATGTGTGTGTATTTGTGTGTGTGTGTCAGTTTGGCTTGCAGAGATAAGAATACAACCGAGGCAAGAAGGCCCTGAATGTCGTGAGAGACGACTAATAGGTAGGAGTCGAGAGGTGAAGAATATATGTGTGTGTGCGTGTGTGCGTGTGTGTGTGTGTGTGTGTGTATGTGTGTGTGCGTGTGTGCGTGCGTGTGTGCGTGTGCGTGTGCGTGTGTGCGTGCGTGTGTGTGTGTGTTTGTGAGTGTGTGTGTTTGTATGTGTGTGTGTGTGTGTCCTTCGGCTCGCAGAGATACGAACACAACCAAGGCAAGAAGGCCCTGCCTGTTGTAAGAGGCGACTAATGGTTAGGAGTCAAGAGGTAAGTAGTGTATGTGTGTGTGTGTGTGCGTGTGTGTATGTGCGTGTGTGACTGTGTGTGTGTGTGTCCTTCGGCTCGCAGAGAAAAGAATACGGCCGTGGCAAGAAGGCCCTGCCTGTCGTAAGAGGCGACTAATGAGTAGGAGTCGCGAGATGGAGAGTGTATGTATGTGCGTGTGTGCGTGTGTGTGTGCGTGTATGTGTGTATGTGTGTGTGTCCTTCGGCTCGCAGAGATAAGATTACAGCCGTGGCAAGAAGGCCATGCTTATCGTAAGAGGCGACTAATAGGTAGGAGTCGAGAGGTGAAGAGTTTATGTGTGTGTGCGTGTGTGAGTGTGTGTGTATGTATGTGTGTCCGTTCGGCTTGCAGAGATAAGAATACAGCCGTGGCAAGAAGGCCATGCCTGTCGTAAGAGGCGACTAATGGGTAGAAGTCGAGAGGTAAAGAGTGTGCGTGTGTGTGTGTATGAGTGTGTGTGTGTGTCCCTTCGGCTCGCAGAGATAAGAATACGGCCGTGGCAAGAAGGCCATGCCTGCTGTAATGAGCGACTAATGGGTAGGAGTCGAGAGGTGAAGAATGTATGTGTGTGTACGTGTGTGCGTGCGTGTGTGTGTGTGTGTGTTTGTGAGTGTGTGCGTGTGCGTGTGCGTGTGCGTGGGTGCGTGTGTGTGTGCGTGTGTGCGTGCGTGTGTGTGTGAGTGTGTGTGTGTCCGTTCGGCTCGCAGAGATAAGAACACGTCCGTAGCAAGAAGGCCCTGCCTGTCGTAAGAGACGACTAATGGATAGGAGTCGAGAGGTGGAGAGTGTGTGCGT
>NW_027311889.1:1990000-2015000 GCF_040954645.1 Diabrotica undecimpunctata | reverse complement strand
CGACTAATGCGTAGGAGTCGAGAGGTGAAGAGTGTATGTGTGTAAGTGCGTGTGTGCGTGTGTGTGCGTGTGTGAGTGTGTGTGTGTGTCCAGTCGGCTCTCAGAGATAAGAACACGGCCGTGGCAAGAAGGCCCTGCCTTTCGTAAGAGGCGACTAATGGGTAGGAGTCGAGAGGTGAAGAGTGTATGTGTGTGTGAGTGTGCGTGTGTGTGCGTGTGTGAGTGTGTGTGTGTATTTGTGTGTGTGAGTGTGTGTGTGTCCAGTCGGCTCGCAGGGATAAGAACACGGCCGTGGCAAGAAGGCCCTGCCTGTCGTAAGAGGCGACTAATGGGTAGGAGTCGAGAGGTGAAGAGTGTATGTGTGTGTGAGTGTGCGTGTGTGCGTGTGTGTGCATGTGTGAGTGTGTGTGTGTATTTGTGTGTGTGAGTGTGTGTGTCCAGTCGGCTCGCAGAGATACGAACACTGCCGTGGCAAGAAGGCCCTGCCTGTCGTAAGAGGCGACTAATGGGTAGGAGTCGAGAGGTGAAGCGTGTATGTGTGTGTGTGTGTATGTGTGCAAGTGTGTGTGTGTGTGTCCGTTCGGCTCGCAGAGATAGGTATACGTCCGTGGCAAGAAGGCCCTGCCTGTCTTAAGAGGCGACTAATGGATAGGAGTCGAGAGGTGGAGAGTGTGTGCGTGTGCGTGTGCGTGTGGGTGCGTGTGTAAGTGTGTGTGTATGTGTGTGTGTCTTTTTGGCTTGCAGAAATAAGAACACGACCGAGTCAAGCAGGCCCTGCCTATCGTAATAGGCGACTAATAGGTAGGAGTCGAGAGGTGAAGAGTGTATGTGTGTGTGTGCGTGTGTGCGTGTGTGTGTGAGTGTGTGAGTATGTGTGTGTGTCCGTTCGGCTTGCAGAGATAACAACACCCCCAAGGCAAGGAGGCCCTTCCTGTCGTAAGAGGCGACTAATAGGTAGGAGTCGATAGGTGGAGAGTGTGTGCGTGTGCGTGTGCGTGTGTGCGTGTGTAAGTATGTGTGTGTGTGTCCGTTCGTCTTGCAGAAATAAGAACACGGCCGAGGCAAGAAGGCCCTGCCTGTCGTAATAGGAGAATAATGGGTAGGAGTCGAGAGGTGAAAAGTGTATGTGTGTGTGTGCGTGTGTGTGAACGTGTGTGTGTGTCAGTGTGTGTGTGTCCGTTTGGCTCGCAGAGATTAGAATACGGCCGAGGCAAGAAGGCCATGCCTGTCTTAAGAGGCGACTAATGGATAGGAGTCGAAAGGTGGAGAGTGTATATGTGTGTGTGCGCGTGTGTGCGTGCGTGTGTGTGTGTTCTTGTATGTGTGTGTGTGAGTGTGTGTATCCGGTCGGCTCGCAGAGATAAGAACATGGCCGTGGCAAGAAGTCCCTGCCTTTCGAAATAGAAGAATAATGGGTAGGAGTCGAGAGGTGAAGAGTGTATATGTGTGTGTGTGCGCGTGTGTGCGTGCGTGTCTGTGTTTGTTCTTGTATGTGTGTGTGTGAGTGTGTGTGTGTCCGGTCGGCTCGCAGAGATAAGAACATGGCCGTGGCAGGAAGGCCCTGCCTGTCGTAAGAGGCGACTAATGGGTAGGGGTCGAGAGGTGAAAAGTGTATGTGTGTGTGCGTGTGTGCGTGTGTGTGTGCGTGTGTGAGTGTGTGTGTATGTGTGTGTGTCCGTCTGGCTTGCAGAGGTAAGAATACGGCCAAGGCAAGAAGACCCTGCCAGTTGTAAGGGGCGACTAATAGGTAGGAGTCGAGAGGTGAAGAGTGTATGTGTGTGTGTGCGTGTGTGCGTGTGTGTGTGCGTGTTTGAGTATGTGTGTGTGTCCGTTTGGCTTGCAGAGATAAGAACACGGCCGTGGCAAGAAGTCCCTGCCTGTCGTAAGAGGAGAATAATGGGTAGGAGTCGAGAGGTGAAGAGTGTATGTGTGTGTGTGTGTGTGTGTGCGTGTGTGCGTGTGTGGGCGTGTGTGAGTGTGTGTGTATGTGTGTGTGTCCGTTTGGCTTGCAGAGATAAGAATACGGCCGAGGCCAGAAGGCCCTGCCTCTTGTAAGGGTCGACTAATAAGTAGGAGTCGAGAGGTGAAGAGTGTATGTGTGTGTGCGTGTGTGCGTGTGTGTGTGTGTGTGTGCGTGTGTGAGTATGTGTGTGTGTTAGTTTGGCTTGCAGAGATAAGAACACGACCGCGGCAAGAAGGCCCTGCTTATCGTAAGAGGCGACTAAAAGGTAGGAGTCGAGAGGTGAAGAGTGTATGTGTGTGTGCGTGTGTGCGTGTGTGTGTGTTTGTGCGTGTGTGAGTGTGTGTGTATGAGTGTGTGTGTCCGTTCGGCTTGCAGAGATAAGAATACGGCCGTGGCAAGAAGGCCATGCTTGCTGTAAGGAGCAACTAATTGGTAGGAGTCGAGAGGTGAAGAGTGTATGTGGGTGTGCGTGTGTGCGTGTATGTGTGTTTGTGCGTGTGTGAGTGTGTGTGTATGAGTGTGTGTGTCCGTTCGGCTTGCAGAGATATGAATACGGCCGGGGCAAGAAGGCCCTGCCTCTCGTAAGAGGCGACTAAAAGGTAGGGGTCGAGAGGTGAAGAGTGTATGTGTGTGTGTGTGTGTGGGTGTGTGTGTTTGTCCGCTCGGCTCGCAGAGATAAGATTACGGCCGTGGCAAGAAAGCCCTACCTGTCTTAAGAGGCGGCTAATGGATAGGAGTCGAGAGGTGGAGAGTGTGTGCGTGTGCGTGTGCGTGTGCGTGGGTGCGTGTGTGTGCGTGTGTGCGTGTGTGTGTGTGTTTGTGTGTGCGTGTGTGCGTGCGTGTGTGTGTGTTTGTGAGTGTGTGTGTATGTATGTGTGTGTGTGTCCCTTCGGCTCGCAGAGATAAGAAAACAGCCGTGGCAAGAAAGCGATGCAAATCGTACGGGGCGACTAATAGATAGGAGTCGAGAGGCGAAGAGTGGGCGACTAATAAGTAGGAGTCGAGAGGAGAAAAGTGTATGTGTGTGTGCGTGTGTGCGTGTGTGTGTGCGTGTGTGAGTATGTGTGTGTGTCCGTTCGGCTTGCAGTGATAAGAATACGGCCAAGGCAAGAAGGCCCTGCCTATCGTAAGAGGCGACTAATAGGTAGGAGTCGAGAGGTGAAGAATGTATGTGTGTGTGCGTGTGGGCGTGTTTGTGTGTGTGTGAGTGTATGTGTGTGTGCGTGTGTGCGTGCGTGTGTGTGTGTGTTTGTGAGTGTGTGTGTATGTATGTGTGTGTGTCCCTTCGGCTCGCAGAGATAAGAAAACAGCCGTGGCAAGAAAGCGATGCAAATCGTACGGGGCGAATAATGGATAGGAGTCGAGAGGCGAAGAGTGGGCGACTAATAAGTAGGAGTCGAGAGGAGAAAAGTGTATGTGTGTGTGCGTGTGTGCGTGTGTGTGTGCGTGTGTGAGTATGTGTGTGTGTCCGTTCGGCTTGCAGTGATAAGAAAACAGCCGTGGCAAGAAGGCGATGCAAATCGTACGGGGCGACTAATGGGTAGGAGTCGAGATGTGAAGAGTGGGCGACTAATAAGTAGGAGTCGAGAGGTGAAGAGAGTATGTGTGTGGGTGCGTGTGTGCGTGTGTGTGTGCGTGTGTGTGTATGTGTGTGTGTCCGTTCGGCTCGCAGAGATAAGAACACGACCGTGGCAAGAAGTCCCTGCCTGTCGTAAGAGGCGACTAATGAATAGGAGTCGAGAGGTGAAGAGTGTATGTGTCTTTGTGTGTGTGCGTGTGTTTGTGCGTGTGTGAGTATGTGTGTGTATGTGTGTGTGTGTGTGTCCGTTTGGCTTGCAGAGATAAGAATACGGCCGAGGCAAGAGCGCCCTGCCTGTCTTAAGAGGCGACTAATAGATATTAGTCGAGAGGTGGAGAGTGTGTGCGTGTGCGTGTACGTGTGCGTGTGTGCGTGTGTGCCTGTGTGCGTGTGTTTGTGTGTGCGTGTGTGTGTGTGTGTCCTTTCGGCTCGCAGAGATAAGAATACGTCCGTGGCAAGAAGGCCCTGCCTGTCTTAAGAGGCGACTAATGGATAGGAATCGAGAGGTGGAGAATGTGTGCGTGTGCGTGAGTGCGTGTGTGCCTGTGTGCGTGTGTTTGTGTGTGCGTGTGTGTGTGTGTCCGTTCGGCTTGCAGAGATAAGAACACGTCCGTGGCAAGAAGTCCCTGCCTGTCGTAAGAGGCGACTAATGGGTAGGAGTCGAGAGGTGAAGAGAGTACGTGAGTGTGTGCGTGTGTGAGTGTGTGTGTATGTGTGTGTGTGTCCGTCTGGCTTGCAGAGGTAAGAACACGGCCGTGGCAAGAAGTCCCTGCCTGTCGTAAGAGGAGAATAATGGGTAGGAGTCGAGAGGTGAAGAGTGTATGTGTGTGTGTGTGTGTGCGTGTGTGCGTGTGTGGGCGTGTGTGAGTGTGTGTGTGCGTGTGTGAGTATGTGTGTTTGTCCGTTTGGCTTGCAGAGATAAGAACACGGCCGTGGCAAGAAGTCCCTGCCTGTCGTAAGAGGAGAATAATGGAAAGGAGTCGAGAGGTGAAGAGTGTATGTGTGTGTGTGTGTGTGCGTGTGTGCGTGTGTGGGCGTGTGTGAGTGTGTGTGTATGTGTGTGTGTCCGTTTGGCTTGCAGAGATGAGAATACGGCCGAGGCCAGAAGGCCCTACCTCTTGTAAGGGTCGACTAATAAGTAGGAGTCGAGAGGTGAAGAGTGTATGTGTGTGTGCGTGTGTGCGTGTGTGTGTGTGTGCGTGTGTGAGTATGTGTGTGTGTTAGTTTGGCTTGCAGAGATGAGAACACGACCGCGGCAAGAAGGCCCTGCTTATCGTAAGAGGCGACTAAAAGGTAGGAGACGAGAGGTGTAGAGTGTATGTGTGTGTGCGTGTGTGCGTGTGTGTGTGTTTGTGCGTGTGTGAGTGTGTGTGTATGAGTGTGTGTGTCCGTTCGGCTTGCAGAGATAAGAATACGGCCGTGGCAAGAAGGCCATGCTTGCTGTATGGAGCGACTAATTGGTAGGAGTCGAGAGGTGAAGAGTGTATGTGTGTGTGCGTGTGTGCGTGTATGTGTGTTTGTGCGTGTGTGAGTGTGTGTGTATGAGTGTGTGTGTCCGTTCGGCTTGCAGAGATATGGATACGGCCGGGGCAAGAAGGCCCTGCCTCTCGTAAGAGGCGACTAAAAGGTAGGGGTGGAGAGGTGAAGAGTGTATGTGTGTGTGTGTGTGTGTGAGTGTGTGTGTTTGTCCGCTCGGCTCGCAGAGATAAGATTACGGCCGTGGCAAGAAGGCCCTACCTGTCTTAAGAGGCGGCTAATGGATAGGAGTCGAGAGGTGGAGAGTGTGTGCGTGTGCGTGTGCGTGTGCGTGGGTGCGTGTGTGTGCGTGTGTGCGTGTGTGTGTGTGTTTGTGTGTGCGTGTGTGTGTGTCCGTTCGGCTTGCAGAGATAAGAACACGGCCGTGGCAAGAAGTCCCTGCCTGTCGTAAAAGGAGAATAATGGGTAGAAGTCGAGAGGTGAATAGTGTATGTGTGCTTGCGTGTGTGTGTTTGTGTGTGAGTGTGTGTGCGTGTCCTTTCGGCTCGCAGAGATAAGAATGCGTTCGTTGCAAGAAGGCTCTGCCTGTCTTAAGAGGCGACTAATGGGTAGGAGTCGAGAGGTGAAGAGTGTATGTGTGTGTGTGCGTGTGTGCGTGTGTGTTCGTGTGTGATTGTGTGTGTATGTGTGTGTGTCCGTCTGGCTTGCAGAGGTAAGAATACGGCCAAGGCAAGAAGACCCTGCCAGTTGTAAGGGGCGACTAATAGGTAGGAGTCGAGAGGTGAAGAGTGTATGTGTGTGTGCGTGTGTGCGTGTGTGTGTGCGTGTGTGAGTATGTGTGTGTGTCCGTTCGGCTTGCAGAGATAAGAACACGGCCGTGGCAAGAAGTCCCTGCCTGTCGTAAGAGGCGACTAATGGGTAGGAGTCGAGAGGTGAAGAGTGTATGTGTGTGTGTACGTGTGTGCGTGTGTGTGTGCGTGTGTGAGTACGTGTGTTTGTCCGTTCGGCTTGCAGAGATAAGAATACGTCCGTGGCAAGAAGGTCATGCCTGTCTTAGTCATAGTCATAGTCATAGAGTCTTTATTGATCCTTTAAGACATTCAAAATAAATGTATAGGATACGTCACTACAGAATTTGGTATAAAAAACATTAATTTGTATAATACAATATTCACAGTGTAAAAGAAATTGACAAAAACATAAAATATATAAAATAACATTTTTACAAGTAAAATATGAAGCTATTGCAGTTTGTCCTCAAGATATTTATTTATAGAATAATATGCTTTTCTTAAGAGTAAAACTTTAACATTTTTTTTAAATTTAGAGATAAGTGGTATTTCTTTCACAGTTTTTGGCAAATGATTGTATAAGGTCAGTCCCATATATCTGAAGCAATTTTGAAATTTGGATGTTCTGTGTTTAGGAACTCGTAAAGATTCAGCACTTCTTGTATTGTAGTAGTGATTGTCTGAATTTACGGGAAATGTATTAATTTCCTCTTTGACATAAAGTAAACATTTATAGATATATAGGCAGTAGAAAGTTAAAATTTGATGTTTAATAAAAACTGGTTTACAAGACTGTTGATAATCCAAATTAAAAATTTTACGGATAATTTTTTTTTGGTTAATGAACACTTTGTTACTATCTACTGAGTTCCCCCACAAAATTACATTGTAGCACATGTGGCTGTAAGCAAGGCTATAATAAACGTTCATTAATGCCGAGATGGGTAGTGTGTTTTTAATTCTAGATATAGCATAAAAAGCTTTATTCAATTTCATGTTCACTGAATTCACTTGCTCTGACCATTTGAGATTACAATCAATGAATACACCCAAAAACTTTGTAGAGTGAGTGGAAGATAACATATTGTTTCTATCGTGGATGGTTAAGATATAGTCATATTTAGATGAGTTGTATGAATGAAAATAAATAATTTGCGTCTTGTCAATGTTTAATATTAGTCTGTTGGTATTACACCAGCGTATAAAGCAGTCAACAACAGTCTTCATTGTCATTTTTAATTCCTCTAGTGTATGTGCAGAGACTATTAACGAGGTATCATCAGCAAACATTGATATTATAAGTGCCCTTATGTGATCTGGTAGGTCATTAATAAAAATTAGGAATAATAATGGTCCCAGCACGGATCCCTGTGGTACTCCTTTATTTGTCGTGTATGGTTCAGAGCTTGATTCTTTCATCTTAACAACACTCTTCCTGTCACTTAAGAAATTTATTATCCATTCTAGAAATATCCCTCTAAAACCAACGTTATATAATTTATTGCGAATAAATGTTATATCTAAGCAGTCAAAAGCACGTGATAGATCAAAAAATAGTCCTGCCACGTGGTTTCTACTATCTAATTCATCATAAATACGCTCAAACAAGCTGCATGCAGCCGTGAGTGTTGACTTTTTTGATCTAAAGCCGTGTTGGGTTGGAGTTAATAAATTGTATTCTTCTATAAAATTTAACATTCTGTTGTATACAACCTTCTCTATTACTTTTGAAATTATGCTAAGGACAGATACTGGTCTATAATTTGAAATATCATGAGGGTCATTCTTTTTGAAGATTGGAATAATTTTTGCCATTTTAAATATGGATGGAAATTGGCTGGTTGTTATTGAGAGATTAACTAAATGGGTTAAAGGAATCGATATATGATCACTTATCAGTTTTATTATTTTTACAGATATGTTATCAATACCAGTACTAGGCTTATTTTTTAGTTGATCGATTGTATTTTTTATTTCAATTGGAGTTACCGGTAAAAAGAAAAATGTTTTGTTACACATTTTTGAGGTAGTACAAGAAGAAGGTAACGATGTGCCAAAATGAGTTTGAAGATTGTATTCTGTAATTGTAGCAAAATATGAGGCAAACGAATTAGCAATATCACAAGACTTGGTAATAATTTTACTATCATAATGTAGAATAATATCAGACCTGTTCTTTTGCCTACCAGTTTCACTGTTTACTAAATTCCAAACTGTTTTTGGTATATTGTAAGATTGATTAATTAAGTCACTATGAAAGTTTTTTTTAGTATTTATTAATAGAGAATTATATTCTTTTTTTGCCTGTTTATAGGTATCTTGAGACTCGAGACTCCCTATATTTTTTGCTATCCAGTGTAGATTTTTTAGTTTTTCACTAGCGTGTCTTACCTCATTTGTTACCCATGTAGCCTTATTTGTTTTGTGTGCTTTATACCGTGTTTTTATTGGACAATATAAATTTAGATTGTAATCTAAAATGCTAACAAATGAATTTGTGGCATATTCAGCATTCAATTGTGAATAAACTTCATCAAAAACTGTAGAAGAAATCCCTGCTTTAAACATCAGCATATTTTCATCTGACATATCCCTGTAACTGATGGGGTTTTTATCTTTTTTCGATACTTTATTGGCTTGCAAATTGACATTAAGTGAAAATACTTTATGGTCACTGAAGTGGCCCTCGAACACATTTGATTTATAAAGATGTGGTTCGATATTTGTCAATATGTAATCCAATTTTGTAGATGATGTTTTACCTACTTTATCTACGAAAACTCTTGTAGGAGCCTCAGATGTGACTCTCAGATTATAACTTACTAAAAACTCGTTAAAAGATTGCTTATTATTAGACATGACAAGATAATCAATGTTTAGATCCCCACAAATATAAATATCATGATATGACTTACTGCATAGCTCCAATATATTATGTAATTTACACAGAAAACTCTGAACTTCTCCTGATGGCGAACGATAAACACTAATAACACAAATTTTCCTATTGGCTATAAACAGAGAAATCGCACAGCACTCACACACCATTTCTTCACTAAAGTTAGAGACATCTAATGTTTTGAATTTAATATCAGTTTTGATGTAGATGATGGATCCTTCATGGATATGGAACTTTCGACAAAAATAAGAGGCGATGTTGTATCCATTCAGGGTCATAAATTGGATGTTTTCTTCAGTACACCAATGTTCTGATAGACAAATTATATCAGGTGTTTCCTGCAACGTTAAGACTTCAAGTTTGAGTAACTTATTTGTCAAAGATTGAGCATTTAGTTGCAATATTTTTAAACAACTGTCTGGTGATGATAAAAGTAACGTTTCTCTTGGATTTACTTGACTAAAAAAGAGTCTGGTCTATCTTCTCCAGTTGATAGACCTCTATTATGATGCTCTCGATCTAAGAATCTTCTTCCTAACCTAAAGTTAAATCGTTCAATGCCAATTTTTTTCGGCCAAAAAGCAGGATTGTAAATTTCTTCCCTTAAGTCAGGTAGTACACCTATCATAAAACATTGATTATCCCTTCTTTTATGGTCAGTTGGTAACAATTTTACTTGTATATTCTCACAGTTTGTCTTAGTTATTATGAAATTCTTGATGTGGTCCTCATTTACACTATCCGGAACTTTTGAGATGAATAGCCACAATTTTTTGTCTGGTTTTTCGGATTTTCCATGGAAATCCTTATCACCAATTCCAGTTCCCATTATTTTCTTGCGTCTTGTTGTCACAATCTGATATCCTTCATCGTCGGCTTTATTCTCTGAGCCCCCTGTTGTGATATGATTAAGATTTATTTTTGTGCTTTCCTCATTCTCAACAACTAAATTTGTAATGTAGTCACATGTTTGTTTGGTTTGAATTTCCATTAATTGTGCATTTAATTTGTTTGCAGTAATTTTTGAAATGCCCTGTATATTGGAATTCCTTTCAACATGTTTGGTGTTTTTATCATTAAAATTTTTATTTGAGTCAGTTTCATTGTTTGTTTTGTATTTAGAATTAGTCAACTGGACACTGGCCGTCTTATCTTCATTACCTTGAGTTTTTATTAAACCCTCATTAACAGTTGAGTTGGGTTTTTGTGAGATTCTGGTTCTGGTTATTTCTGATTTCAATAAATTTAATTTTTCTAGCAAGTGTTCATTATTTGATTTTAATAGATTATTGTTATTTAATAATAAATTGTACTTATCATCTTTTTCAGCTAACAGCCTTTTTAACCACTGATTTTCTATCGCTATGGCACTAAATGATTCGATGGGTTGTCCATCACTATTTTGGCAACAGATTACACGTGAATCTCCTATCTTGAAGAATTTCACTTTGTTTTTCACAGCACATGAGATGTGATAACTATTTCCACATACTATACAAACGAGTATTTTATTAGGCTTAGTTTGACAACATTTAAATGTATTCTCTTCAAAATCTACCTCTTTTACTACAGAGAGAGGTGACGGCACATTTTTACTTTCCGCCATCTTGGATAAGTCTTAAGAGGCGACTAATGGATAGGAGTCGAAAGGTGGAGAGTGTATATGTGTGTGTGCGCGTGTGTGCGTGCGTGTATGTGTGTGTTCTTGTATGTGTGTGAGTGTGTGTGTCCGGTCGGCTCGCAGAGAAAAGAACATGGCCGTGGCAGGAAGGCCCTGCCTGTCGTAAGAGGCGACTAATGGGTAGGGGTCGAGAGGTGAAGAGTGTATGTGTGTGTGTGTGCGTGTGTGCGTGTGTGTGCGTGTGTGAGTGTGTGTGTATGTGTGTGTGTCCGTCTGGCTTGCAGAGGTAAGAATACGGCCGTGGCAAGAAGTCATTGCCCATCGTAAGAGGCGACTAATAGGTAGGAGTCGAGAGGTGAAGAATGTATGTGTGTGTGCCTGTGGGCGTGTTTGTGTGTGTCCGGTCGGCTCGCTGAAATGAGAACACGGCCGTGGCAAGAAGGCCCTGCCTGTCGTAAGAGGCGACTAATGGGTAGGAGTCGAGAGGTGAAGAGTGTATGTGTGTGTGTACGTGTGTGCGTGTGTGTGTGCGTGTGTGAGTATGTGTGTTTGTCCGTTCGGCTTGCAGAGATAAGATTACGTCCGTGGCAAGAAGGTCATGCCTGTCTTAAGAGGCGACTAATGGATAGGAGTCGAAAGGTGGAGAGTGTATATGTGTGTGTGCGCGTGTGTGCGTGTGTGTGTGTGTTCTGGTTTGTGTGTGTGTGAGTGTGTGTGTCCGGTCGGCTCGCAGAGATAAGAACATGGCCGTGGCAGGAAGGCCCTGCCTGTCGTAAGAGGCGACTAATGGGTAGGGGTCGAGAGGTGAAGAGTGTATGTGTGTGTGTGCGTGTGTGCGTGTGTGTGCGTGTGTGAGTGTGTGTGTATGTGTGTGTGTCCGTCTGGCTTGCAGAGGTAAGAATACGGCCAAGGCAAGAAGACCCTGCCAGTTGTAAGGGGCGACTAATAGGTAGGAGTCGAGAGGTGAAGAGTGTATGTGTGTGTGCGTGTGTGCGTGTGTGTGTGCGTGTGTGAGTATGTGTGTGTGTCCGTTCGGCTTGCAGAGATAAGAACACGGCAGTGGCAAGAAGTCCCTGCCTATCGTAAGAGGCGACTAATAGGTAGGAGTCGAGAGGTGAAGAATGTATGTGTGTGTGCGTGTGGGCGTGTTTGTGTGTGTGTGTGAGTGTATGTGTGTGTGCGTGTGTGCGTGCGTGTGTGTGTGTTTGTGAGTGTGTGTGTATGTATGTGTGTGTGTCCCTTCGGCTCGCAGAGATAAGAAAACAGCCGTGGCAAGAAAGCGATGCAAATCGTACGGGGCGACTAATGGATAGGAGTCGAGAGGCGAAGAGTGGGCGACTAATATGTAGGAGTCGAGAGGTAAAAAGTGTATGTGTGTGTGCGTGTGTGCGTGTGTGTGTGCGTGTGTGAGTATGTGTGTGTGTTAGTTCGGCTTGCAGAGATAAAAACACGACCGAGGCAAGAAGGCCCTGCCTATCGTAAGAGGCGACTAATAGGTAGGAGTCGAGAGGTGAAGAATGTATGTGTGTGTGCGTGTGGGCGTGTTTGTGTGTGTGTGAGTGTATGTGTGTGTGCGTGTGTGCGTGCGTGTGGGTGTGTATTTGTGAGTGTGTGTGTATGTATGTGTGTGTGTCCCTTCGGCTCGCAGAGATAAGAAAACAGCCGTGGCAAGAAAGCGATGCAAATCGTACGGGGCGACTAATGGATAGGAGTCGAGAGGCGAAGAGTGGGCGACTAATAAGTAGGAGTCGAGAGGTGAAAAGTGTATGTGTGTGTGCGTGTGTGCGTGTGTGTGTGCGTGTGTGAGTATGTGTGTGTGTCCGTTCGGCTTGCAGTGATAAGAACACGGCCAAGGCAAGAAGGCCCTGCCTATCGTAAGAGGCGACTAATAGGTAGGAGTCGAGAGGTGAAGAATGTATGTGTGTGTGCGTGTGGGCGTGTTTGTGTGTGTGTGAGTGTATGTGTGTGTGCGTGTGTGCGTGCGTGTGTGTGTGTGTGTGTTTGTGAGTGTGTGTGTATGTATGTGTGTGTGTCCCTTCGGCTCGCAGAGATAAGAAAACAGCCGTGGCAAGAAGGCGATGCAAATCGTACGGGGCGACTAATGGGTAGGAGTCGAGATGTGAAGAGAGGGCGACTACTAAGTAGGAGTCGAGAGGTGAAGAGAGTATGTGTGTAAGTGCGTGTGTGCGTGTGTGTGTGCGTGTGTGTGTATGTGTGTGTGTCCATTCGGCTCGCAGAGATAAGAACACGGCCGTGGCAAGAAGTCCCTGCCTGTCGTAAGAGGCGACTAATGAACAGGAGTCGAGAGGTGAAGAGTGTATGTGTCTTTGTGTGTGTGCGTATGTTTGTGCGTGTGTGAGTATATGTGTGTGTATGTGTGTGTGTGTGTCCGTTTGGCGTGCAGAGATAAGAATACGGCCGAGGCAAGAACGCCCTGCCTGTCTTAAGAGGCGACTAATGGATATTAGTCGAGAGGTGGAGAGTGTGTGCGTGTGCGTGTACGTGTGCGTGAGTGCGTGTGTGCCTGTGTGCGTGTGTTTGTGTGTGCGTGTGTGTGTGTGTCCGTTCGGCTTGCAGAGATAAGAACACGGCCGTGGCAAGAAGTCCCTGCCTGTCGTAAGAGGCGACTAATGGGTAGGAGTCGAGAGGTGAAGAGAGTACGTGAGTGTGTGCGTGTGTGGGTGTGTGTGTGTTTGTGCGTGTGTAAGTGTGTGTGTGTATGTTTGTGTGTGTCCATTCGGCTCGCAGAGATTAGAATACGGCCGAGGCAACAAGGCAATGCCTGTCGTAAGAGGCGACTAATGGGTAGGAGTCGAGAGGTAAAGAATGTATTTGTGTGTGTGTGTGCGTGTGTGTGCGTGTGTGCGTGCGTGTGTGTGTGAGTGTGTATATGTCCGTTCGGCTTGCAGAGATAAGAATACGGCCGAGGCAAGAATGCCCTGCCTGTCGTAAGTGGCGACTAATTGGTAGGAGTCGAGAGGTGAAAAGTGTTTTTGTGTGTGTGCGTGTGTGTGCGTGTGTGCGTGCTTGTGTGTGTGAGTGTGTATGTGTCCGTTCGGCTTGCAGAGATAAGAATACGGCCGAGGCAAGAAGGCCCTGCCTGTCGTAAGTGGCGACTAATTGGTAGGAGTCGAGAGGTGAAGAGTGTATGTGTGTGTGTGTATGTGTGCGTGTGTGGGTGTGTGTGTGTTTGTGCGTGTGTAAGTGTGTGTGTGTGTATGTATGCGTGTCCATTCGGCTCGCAGAGATTAGAATACGGCCGAGGCAAGAAGGCCATGCCTGTCGTAAGAGGCAACTAATGGGTAGGAGTCGAGAGGTGAAGAGTGTATGTGTGTGTGTGCGTGTGTGCGTGTGTGTGTGCGTGTGTGAGTGTGTGTGTCCGGTCGGCTCGCAGTGATAAGGACACGTCCGTGCCAAGAAGGCCCTGTCTGTCGTAAGCGGCGACTAATGCGTAGGAGTCGAGAGGTGAAGAGTGTATGTGTGTAAGTGCGTGTGTGCGTGTGTGTGCGTGTGTGAGTGTGTGTGTGTGTCCAGTCGGCTCTCAGAGATAAGAACACGGCCTTGGCAAGAAGGCCCTGCCTTTCGTAAGAGGCGACCAATGGGTAGGAGTCGAGAGGTGAAGAGTGTATGTGTGTGTGAGTGTGCGTGTGTGTGCGTGTGTGAGTGTGTGTGTGTGTGTCCAGTCGGCTCTCAGAGATAAGAACACGGCCGTGGCAAGAAGGCCCTGCCTGTCGTAAGAGGCGACTAATGGGTAGGAGTCGAGAGGTGAAGAGTGTATGTGTGTGTGAGTGTGCGTGTGTGCGTGTGTGTGCATGTGTGAGTGTGTGTGTGTATTTGTGTGTGTGAGTGTGTGTGTCCAGTCGGCTCGCAGAGATACGAACACGGCCGTGGCAAGAAGGCCCTGCCTGTCGTAAGAGGCGACTAATGGGTAGGAGTCGAGTGGTGAAGAGAGTATATGTGTGTGCGTATGTGCGTGTGTGTGCGTGTGAGAGTGTGTGTGTATGTGTGTGTGTGTCAGTTCGGCTTGCAGAGATAAGAGCACGACCGAGGCAAGAAGGCCCTGCCTATCGTAAGAGGCGACTAATAGGTAGGAGTCAAGAGGTGAAGAGTGTATGTGTGTGTGTGCGTGTGTGCGTGTGTGTGTGTGTGTGTATGTGTGTGTGTATCCCTTCGGCTCGCAGAGATAAGAATACGTCCGTGGCAATAAGGCCATGCTTGCTGTAAGGAGCGACTAATGGGTAGGAGTCGAGAGGTGAAGCGTGTATGTGTGTATGTGTGCAAGTGTGTGTGTGTGTCCGTTCTGCTCGCAGAGATAGGTATACGTCCGTGGCAAGAAGGCCCTGCCTGTCTTAAGAGGCGACTAATGGATAGGAGTCGAGAGGTGGAGAGTGTGTGCGTGTGCGTGTGCGTGTGGGTGCGTGTGTAAGTGTGTGTGTATGTGTGTGTGTCTGTTTGGCTTGCAGAGATAAAAATACGGCAGAGGCAAGAAGGCCCTGCCTCTTGTAATGGGCGACTAATAAGTAGGAGTCGAAAGGTGAAGAGTGTATGTGTGTGTGTGTGCGTGTGTGCGTGTGTGTGTGCGTGTGTGAGTATGTGTGTGTGTCCGTTCGGCTTGCAGAGATAAGAACACCCCCAAGGCAAGAAGGCCCTGCCTGTCGTAAGAGGCGACTAATAGGTAGGAGTCGAGAGGTGAAGAATGTATGTGTGTGTGCGTGTGTAAGTGTTTGTGTGTGTGTGAGTGTATGTGTGTGTGCGTGTGTGCGTGCGTGTGTCCGTGTGTAAGTATATGTGTCCGTGTCCGTTCGTCTTGCAGAAATAAGAACACGGCCGAGGCAAGAAGGCCCTGCCTGTCGTGAGAGGCGACTAATAGGTAGGATTAGAGAGGTGAAGAATGTATGTGTGTGTGCGTGTGTGTGTGTGAGTGTGTGTGTGTATGTGTGTGTGTGTGTCTCCCTTCGCTCGCAGAGATAAGAAAAAAGCGGTGGCAAGAAGGCCATGCCTGTCGTAAGAGGCGACTAATGGATAGGAGTCGAGAGATGGAGAGTGTGTGCGTGTGCGTGTGCGTGTGCGTGTGTGTGTGTGCGTGTGTGTGTGTCCGTTTGGCTTGCAGAGATAAAAACACGGCCGTGGCAAGAAGTCCCTGCCTGTCGTAAGAGGAGAATAATGGGTAGGAGTCGAGAGGTGAAGAGTGTATGTGTGTGTGCGTGTGTGCGTGCGTGTGTGAGTGTGTGTGTGTATGTATGTGTGTCGGTGTGTGTGTGTGTGTCCGGTCGGCTCGCAGAGATGAGAACACGGCCGTGGCAAGAAGGCACTGCCTGTCGTTAAGAGGCAACTAATGGGTAGGAGTCGAGAGGTGAAGAGTGTATGTGTGTGTGTGTGCGTGTGTGCGTGTGTGTGCGTGTGTGTGTGTGTATATGTTTGTGTCTGTTTGGCTTGCAGAGATAAGAATACGGCCGAGGCAAGAAGGCCCTGCCTCTTGTAAGGGGCGACTAATAAGTAGGAGTCGAGAGGTGAAGAGTGTATGTGTGTATGCGTGTGTGCGTGTGTGCGTGTGTGAGTATGTGTGTTTGTTAGTTCGGCTTGCAGAGATAAGAGCACAACCGAGGCAAGAAGGCCCTGCCTATCGTAAGAGGCGACTAATAGGTAGGAGTCGAGAGGTGAAGAGTGTATGTGTGTGTGTGCGTGTGAGCGTGCGTGTGTGTGTGAGTGTGTGTGTGTGTCCGTTCGGCTTGCAGAGATAAGAATACGGCCGAGGCAAGAAGGCCCTGCCTGTCGTAAGTGGCGACTAATTGGTAGGAGTCGAGAGGTGAAGAGTGTATATGTGTGTGTGCGTGTGTGCGTGTGTGTGCGTGTGTGCGTGCGTGTGTGTGTGAGTGTGTGCGTCCGTTCGGCTTGCAGAGATAAGAATACGGCCGCGGCAAGAAACCCCTGCCTGTCGTAAGTGGCGACTAATTGGTAGGAGTCGAAAGGTGAAGAGTGTATGTGTGTGTGCGTGTGTGCGTGCGTGTGTGCATGTGTGTGTGAATGTGTGTGTGTATGTGTGTGTGTGTGTCCCTTCGCTCGCAGAGATAAGAAAAAAGCGGTGGCAAGAAGGCCATGCCTGTCGTAAGAGGCGACTAATGGATAGGAGTCGAGAGGTGGAGAGTGTGTGCGTGTGCGGGTGCGTGTGCGTGTGTGTGTGTGTGCGTGTGTGTGTGTCCGTTTGGCTTGCAGAGATAAGAACACGGCTGTGGCAAGAAGTCCCTGCCTGTCGTTAAGAGGCGACTAATGGGTAGGAGTCGAGAGGTGAAGAGTGTATGTGTGTGTGCGTGTGTGCGTGTGTAAGTATGTGTGTGTGTGTCCGTTCGTCTTGCAGAAATAAGAACACGGCCGAGGCAAGAAGGCCCTGCCTGTCGTGAGAGGCGACTAATAGGTAGGATTAGAGAGGTGAAGAATGTATGTGTGTGTGCGTGTGTGCGTGCGTATGTGCGTGTGTGTGTGTGTGTGTGTGTGTGTGTGTATGTGTGTGTGTGTCCCTTCGCTCGCAGAGATAAGAAAAAAGCGGTGGCAAGAAGGCCATGCCTGTCGTAAGAGGCGACTAATGGATAGGAGTCGAGAGGTAGAGAGTGTGTGCGTGTGCGTTTGCGTGTGCGTGTGTGTGTGTTCGTGTGTGTGTGTGTCCGTTTGGCTTGCAGAGATAAAAACACGGCCGTGGCAAGAAGTCCCTGCCTGTCGTAAGAGGAGAATAATGGGTAGGAGTCGAGAGGTGAAGAGTGTATGTGTGTGTGCGTGTGTGGGTGCGTGTGTGAGTGTGTGTGTGTATGTGTGTGTGTCAGTGTGTGTGTGTGTCCGGTCGGCTCGCAGAGATGAGAACTCGGCCGTGGCAAGAAGTTACTGCCTGTCGTTAAGAGGCAACTAATGGGTAGGAGTCGAGATATGAAGAGTGTATGTGTGTGTGTGTGCTTGTGTGCGTGTGTGTGCGTGTGTAAGTGTGTGTGTATGTGTGTGTGTCTGTTTGGCTTGCAGAGATAAGAATACGGCCGAGGCAAGAAGGCCCTGCCTGTCGTGAGAGGCGACTAATAGGTAGGATTAGAGAGGTGAAGAATGTATGTGTGTGCGTATGTGCGTGTTTGTGTGTGTGTGAGTGTATGTGTGTGTGCGTGTGTGCGTGCGTGTGTACATGTGTGTGTGAGTGTGTGTGTATGTGTGTGTGTGTGTGTCCCTTCGCTCGCAGAAATAAGAAAAAAGCGGTGGCAAGAAGGCCATGCCTGTCGTAAGAGGCGACTAATGGATAGGAGTCGAGAGGTGGAGAGTGTGTGCGTGTGCGGGTGCGTGTGCGTGTGTGTGTGTGTGTGAGTGTGTGTGTGTGTCCGTTTGGCTTGCAGAGATAAGAACACGGCCGTGGCAAGAAGTCCCTGCCTGTCGTAAGAGGAGAATAATGGGTAGGAGTCGAGAGGTGAAGAGTGTATGTATGTGTGTGCGTGTGTGCGTGCGTGTGTGAGTGTGTGTGTGTAGGTGTGTGTGTCAGTGTGTGTGTGTGTCCGGTCGGCTCGCAGAGATGAGAACACGGCCGTGGCAAGAAGGCACTGCCTGTCGTTAAGAGGCGACTAATGGGTAGGAGTCGAGAGGTGAAGAGTGTATGTGTGTGTGTGCGTGTGTGCGTGTGTGTGCGTGTGTGTGTATGTGTGTGTGTGTGTCTGTTTGGCTTGCAGAGATAAGAATACGGCCGAGGCAAGAAGGTCCTGCCTCTTGTAAGGGGCGACTAATAAGTAGGAGTCGAGAGGTGAAGAGTGTATGTGTGTGTGCGTGTGTGCGTGTATGTGTGTTTGTGCGTGTGTGAGTGTGTGTGTATGAGTGTGTGTGTCCGTTCGGCTTGCAGAGATATGAATACGGCCGGGGCAAGAAGGCCCTGCCTCTCGTAAGAGGCGACTAAAAGGTAGGGGTCAAGAGGTGAAGAGTGTATGTGTGTGTGTGTGTGGGTGTGTGTGTTTGTCCGCTCGGCTCGCAGAGATAAGATTACAGCCGTGGCAAGAAGGCCCTACCTGTCTTAAGAGGCGGCTAATGGATAGGAGTCGAGAGGTGGAGAGTGTGTGCGTGTGCGTGTGCGTGTGCGTGGGTGCGTGTGTGTGCGTGTGTGCGTGTGTGTGTGTGTTTGTGTGTGCGTGTGTGCGTGCGTGTGTGTGTGTGTTTGTGAGTGTGTGTGTGTATGTATGTGTGTGTGTCCCTTCGGCTCGCAGAGATAAGAAAACAGCCGTGGCAAGAAAGCGATGCAAATCGTACGGGGCGACTAATGGATAGGAGTCGAGAGGCGAAGAGTGGGCGACTAATAAGTAGGAGTCGAGAGGAGAAAAGTGTATGTGTGTGTGCGTGTGTGTGTGCGTGTGTGAGTATGTGTGTGTGTTAGTTCGGTTTGCAGAGATAAGAGCACAACCGAGGCAAGAAGGCCCTGCCTATCGTAAGAGGCGTCTAATAGGTAGGAGTCGAGAGGTGAAGAGTGTATGTGTGTGTGTGCGTGTGTGCGTGTGTGTGCGTGTGAGCGTGCGTGTGTGTGTGAGTGTGTGTGTGTCCGTTCGGCTTGCAGAGATAAGAATACGGCCGAGGCAAGAAGGCCCTGCCTGTCGTAAGTGGCGACTAATTGGTAGGAGTCGAGAGGTGTAGAGTGTATGTGTGTGAGTGTGCGTGTGTGTGCGTGTGTGAGTGTGTGTGTGTATTTGTGTGTGTGAGTGTGTGTGTGTCCAGTCGGCTCGCAGAGATAAGAACACGGCCGTGGCAAGAAGGCCCTGCCTGTCGTAAGAGGCGATTAATGGGTAGGAGTCGAGAGGTGAAGAGTGTATGTGTGTGTGAGTGTGCGTGTGTGCGTGTGTGTGCGTGTGTGAGTGTGTGTGTGTATTTGTGTGTGTGAGTGTGTGTGTCCAGTCGGCTCGCAGAAATAAGAACACGGCCGTGGCAAGAAGGCCCTGCCTGTCGTAAGAGGCGACTAATGCGTAGGAGTCAAGTGGTGAAGAGTGTATATGTGTGTGCGTATGTGCGTGTGAGTGCGTGTGAGAGTGTGTGTGTATGTGTGTGTGTGTCCGTTCGGCTTGCAGAGATAAGAGCACGACCGAGGCAAGAAGGCCCTGCCTATCGTAAGAGGCGACTAATAGGTAGGATTCGAGAGGTGAAGAATGTATGTGTGTGTGCGTGTGTGCGTGTTTGTGTGTGTGTGAGTGTATGTGTGCGTGCGTGTGTGCGTGCGTGTGTGAGTATGTGTGTGTGTATGTGTGTGTGTGTGTATGTGTGTGTATGTGTGTGTGTATCCCTTCGGCTCGCAGAGATAAGAATACGTCCGTGGCAGGAAGGCCATGCTTGCTGTAAGGAGCGACTAATGGGTAGTAGTCGATAGGTGAAGCGTGTATGTGTGTGTGTATGTGTGCAAGTGTGTGTGTGTGTGTGTCCGTTCGGCTTGCTAAGATAGGTATACGTCCGTGGCAAGAAGGCCCTGCCTGTCTTAAGAGGCGACTAATGGATAGGAATCGAGAGGTGGAGAGTGCGTGCGTGAGCGTGTGCGTGTGTGTGCGTATGTAAGTGTGTGTGTATGTGTGTGTGTATGTGTGTGTGTCTGTTTGGCTTGCAGAGATAAGAATACGGCCAAGGCAAGAAGGCCCTGCCTCTTGTAATGGGCGACTAATAAGTAGGAGTCGAGAGGTGAAGAGTGTATGTGTGTGTGCGTGTGTGCGTGTTTGTGTGTGTGTGAGTGTATGTGTGTGTGCGTGTGTGCGTACGTGTGTGCGTGTGTGAGTATGTGTGTGTGTTAGTTCGGCTTGCAGAAATAAGAACACGACCGAGGCAAGAAGGCCCTGCCTAACGTAAGAGGCAGCTAATAGGTAGGAGTCGAGAGGTGAAGAGTGTATGTGTGTGTGCGTGTGTGCGTGTGTGTGTGCGTGTTTGAGTATGTGTGTGTGTCCGTTCGGCTTGCAGAGATAAGAACACGGCCGAGGCAAGAAGGCCCTGCCTGTCGTGAGAGGCGACTAATAGGTAGGATTAGAGAAGTGAAGAATGTATGTGTGTGTGCGTGTGTGCGTGTTTGTGTGTGTGTGAGTGTATGTGTGTGTGCGTGTGTGCGTGCGTGTGTGCGTGTGTGTGTGTGAGTGTGTGTGTGTATGTGTGTGTGTGTCCCTTCGCTCGCAGAGATAAGAAAAAAGCGGTGGCAAGAAGGCCATGCCTGTCGTAAGAGGCGACTAATGGATAGGAGTCGAGAGGTGGAGAGTGTGTGCGTGTGCGTGTGCGTGTGCGTGTGTGTGTGTGTGCGTGTGTTTGTGTGTGTCCGTTTGGCTTGCAGAGATAAGAACACGGCCGTGGCAAGAAGTCCCTGCCTGTCGTATGAGGAGAATAATGGGTAGGAGTCGAGAGGTGAAGAGTGTATGTGTGTGTGTGCGTGTGTGCGTGCGTGTGTGAGTGTGTGTGTGTATGTGTGTGTGTCAGTGTGTGTGTGTGTCCGGTCGGCTCGCAGAGATGAGAACACGACCGAGGCAAGAAGGCCCTGCCTATCGTAAGAGGCGACTAATAGGTAGGTGTCGAGAGGTGAAGAGTGTATGTGTGTGTGTGCGTGTGTGCGTGTGTGTGTGCGTGTGTAAGTGTATGTGTGTGCGTGTGTGCGTGCGTGTGTGCGTGTGTGTGCGTGTGTGCGTGCGTGTTTGCGCGTGTGTGTGTGTGTTTGTGAGTGTGTGTGTGTGTGTGTGTGTATATGTGTGTGTGTGTCCCTTCGGCTCGCAGACATAAGAAAACAGCCGTGGCAAGAAGTCCATGCCAGTCGTAAAGGGCGACTAATGGGTAGGAGTCGAGAGGTGAAGAGTGTATGTGTGTGTGTGCGTGTGTGCGTGTGTGTGTGAGTACGTGTGTGTGTATGTGTGTGTGTGTATCCCTTCGGCTCGCAGAGATAAGAATACGTCTGTGGCAAGAAGGCCATGCTTGCTGTAAGGAGCGACTAATTGGTAGGAGTCGAGAGGTGAAGCGTGTATGTGTGTGTGTGTGTGTGCAAGTGTGTGTGTGTGTCCGTTCGGCTCGCAGAGATAGGAATACGTCTGTGGCAAGAAGGCCCTGCCTGTCTTAAGAGGCGACTAATGGATAGGAGTCGAGAGGTGGAGAGTGTGTGCGTTTGCGTGTGCGTGTGTGCGTGTATGCCTGTGTGCGTGTGTTTGTGTGTGCGTGTGTGTGTGTGTCCGTTCGGCTTGCAGAAATAAGAACACGGCCGTGGCAAGAAGGCCCTGCCTGTCGTAAGAGGCGTGTGCGTGTGTGTGCGTGTGTAAGTGTGTGTGTATGTGTGTGTGTCTGTTTGGCTTGCAAAAATAAGAATACGGCCGAGGCAAGAAGGCCCTGCCTCTTGTATGGGGCGACTAATAGGTAGGAGTCGAGAGGTGAATAGTGTATGTGTGTGTGTGCGTGTGTGGGTGTGTGTGTGTTTGTGCGTGTGTAAGTGTGTGTGTATGTATGTGTGTGTCCATTCGGCTCGCAGAGATTAGAATACGGACGAGGCAAGAAGGCCATGCCTGTCGTAAGAGGCGACTAATGGGTAGGAGTCGAGAGGTGAAGAGTGTAATTGTGTGTGTGTGTGAGTGTGTGTGCGTGTGTGCGTGCGTGTGTGTGTCAGTGTGTGTGTGTCCGTTCGGCTTGCAGAGATAAGCTTACGGCCGAGGCAAGAAGGCCCTGCCTGTCGTAAGTGGCGACTAATTGGTAGGAGTCGAGAGGTGAAGAGTGTATGTGTGTGTGTGCGTGTGTGCGTGTGTGTGTGCGTGTGTGAGTGTGTGTGTGTCCGGTCGGCTCGCAGAGATAAGAACACGTCCGTGCCAAGAAGGCCCTGCCTGTCGTAAGCGGTGACTAATGGGTAGAAGTCGAGAGGTGAAGAGTGTATGTGTGTGCGTGTGTGTGCTTGTGTGAGTGTGTGTGTGTATTTGTGTGTGTGATGTGTGTGTGTCCAGTAGGCTCGCAGAGATAAGAACACGGCCGTGGCAAGAAGGCACTGCCTGTCGTAAGAGGCGACTAATGGGTAGGAGTCGAGTGGTGAAGAGTGTATATGTGTGTGTGTGCGTGTGTGCGTGTGTGTGCGTGTGTGATTGTGTGTGTATGTTTGTGTGTCCGGTCGGCTCGCAGAGATAAGGCCACGGCCGTGGCAAGAAGGCCCTGCCTGTCGTAAGAGGTGACTAATGGGTAGGAGTCGAGAGGTGAAGAGTGTATGTGTGAGTGTGTGTGCGTGTGTGCGTGTGTGTGCGTGTGTGAGTGTGTGTGTGTATTTGTGTGTGTGAGTGTGTGTGTGTCCAGTAGGCTCGCAGAGATAAGAACACGGCCGTGGCAAGAAGGCCCTGCCTGTCGTAAGAGGCGACTAATGGGTAGGAGTCGAGTGGTGAAGAGTGTACATGTGTGTGTGTGCGTGTGTGCGTGTGTGTGCGTGTGTGATTGTGTGTGTATGTTTGTGTGTCCGTTTGGCTTGCAGAGATGAGAATACGGCCAAGCCAAGAAGACCCTGCCTTTTGTAAGGGGCGACTAATAGGTAGGAGACGAGAGGTGAAGAGTGTATGTGTGTATGCGTGTGTGCGTGTGTGTGTGCGTATGTGAGTATGTGTGTGTGTCCGTTTGGCTTGCAGAGATAAGAATACGGCAGAGGCAAGAAGGCCCTGCCTCTTGTAAGGGGCGACTAATAGGTAGGAGTCGAGAGGTGAAGAGTGTATGTGTGTGTGCGTGTGTGTGTGTGAGTGTATGTGTGTGTGCGTGTGTGTTCGTGTGTGTGTGTGTGTGTGTGAGTGTGTGTGTGTGTATGTTTGTGTGTGTGTCCCTTCGGCCCGCAGAGATAAGAAAACAGCGGTGGCAAGAAGGACATGCCTGTCGTAAGCGGCGACTAATGGGTAGGAGTCGAGAGGTGAAAAGTGTATGTGTGCGTGCATGTGTACGTGTGTGTGTGTGAGTGTGTGTGTATGTGTATGTGTGTCCCTTCGGCTCGCAGAGATAAGAAATCAGCGGTTTCAAGAAGGCCATGCCTGTCGTAAGAGGTGACTAATGGGTAGGAGTCGAGAGGTGAAAAGTGTATGTGTGTGTGTGTATGCGTGTGTAAGTGTGTGCGTGTGTGCGTGCATGTGTGAGTGTGTGTGTGTGTATGTGTATGTGTGAGTGTGTGTGTCCGGTTGGCTCGCAGAGATAAGAAAACAGCGGTGGCAAGAAGGCCATGCCTGTCGTAATGGGCGACAAATGGGTAGGAGTCGAGAGGTGAAAAATGTATGTGTGCGTGCGTTTGTGCGCGTGTGTGTGTGCGTGTGTGTGTGTATGTGTGTGTGTGTGTGTCCCTTCGTCTCGCAGAGATAAGAAAACAGCGGTGGCAAGAAGGCCATGCTTGTCGTAAGAGGCGACTAATGGGTAGGAGTCGAGAGGTAAAGAGTGTAATTGTGTGTGTGTGTGTGTGTGCGTGTGTGTGTGTGTGTGCGTGTGTGCGTGCTTGTGTGTGTGAGTGTGTGTGTCCGTTCAGCTTGCAGAGATAAGAATACGGCCGGGGCAAGAAGGCCCTGCCTGTCGTAAGTGGCGACTAATAGGTAGGAGTCGAGAGGTGAAGAGTGTATGTGTGTGTGTGTGCGTTTGTGTTTGCGTGTGTGAGTGTGTGTGTGTATGTGTGTGTGTCCGTTAGGCTTGCAGAGACAAGAATACGGCCAAGGCAAGAAGGCCCTGCCTCTTGTAAGGGGCGACTAATAGGTAGAAATCGAGAGGTGAAGAGTGTATGTGTGTGTGCGTTTGTGCGTGTGTGTGTGTGAGTGTATGTGTGTGTGCGTGTGTGCGTGCGTGTGTGTGTGTCTGTGAGTGTGTGTGTGTGTATGTGTGTCCCTTCGGCTCGCAGAGAAAAGAAAACAGCGGTGGCAAGAATGCCATGCCTGTCGTAAGAGGTGACTAATGGGTAGGAGTCTAGAGGTGAAGAGTGTATGCGTGTGTGCGTGTGTGTGTGTTTGTGCGTATGTGAGTGTGTGTGTATGGGTGTGTGTGTCCGTTCGGCTTGCAGAGATAAGAATACGGCCGTGACAAGAAGGCCATGCTTGTTGTAATTAGCGGCTAATGGGTAGGAGTCGAGAGGTGAAGAGTGTATGTGTGTGTGTGTGTGTGTGTGTGTGCGTGTGTGTTTGTGTGTGTGAGTGTGTGTGTATGTGTGTGTATCCGTTAGGCTTGCAGAGATAAGAATACGGCCAAGGCAAGAAGGCCCTGCCTCTTGTAAGAAGCGACTAATAGGTAGGAATCGAGAGGTGAAGAGTGTATGTGTGTGTGCGTGTGTGTGTGTGTGTCTGTGAGTGTGTGTGTGTATGTGTGTCCCTTCGGCTCGCAGAGAAAAGAAAACAGCGGTGGCAAGAATGCCATGCCTGTCGTAAGAGGTGACTAATGGGTAGAAGTCGAGAGGTGAAGAGTGTATGTGTGTGTGCGTGTTTGTGTTTGTGCGTTTGTTAGTGTGTGTGTATGTATGTAAGTGTACGTAACGGCTCGCAGAGATTAGAATACGGTCGAGACGAGAAGGACATGCCAGTCGTAAAATGCGACTAATGGGTAGGAGTCGAGAGGTGAAGAGTGTATTTGTGTGTGTGTGTGTGTGCGTGTGTGCGTGCGTGTGTGTGTGAGTGTGTGTATCCGTTCGGCTTGCAGAGATAAAAATACGGCCGTGGCAAGAAGGCCCTGCCTGTCTTAAGAGGCGACT
>NW_027311889.1:1975000-1985000 GCF_040954645.1 Diabrotica undecimpunctata | reverse complement strand
CTGCCTGTCGTAAGCGGTGACTAATGGGTAGGAGTCGAGAGGTGAAGAGTGTATGTGTGTGTGTGTGTGTGCGTATGTGCGTGTGTGTGCGTGTGTGAGTGTGTGTGTATTTGTGTGTGTGAGTGTGTGCGTGTCCAGTAGGATCGCAGAGATGAGAACACGGCCGTGGCAAGAAGGCCCTGCCTGTCGTAAGAGGCGACTAATAGGTAAGAGTCGAGTGGTGAAGAGTGTATATGTGTGTGTGTGCGTGTGTGCGTGTGTGTGCGTGTGTGAGTGTGTGTGTATGTTTGTGTGTCCGTTTGGCTTGCAGAGATAAGAATACGGCCAAGGCAAGAAGACCCTGCCTTTTGTAAGGGGCGACTAATAGGTAGGAGACGAGAGGTGAAGAGTGTATGTGTGTATGCGTGTGTGTGTGTGTGCGTGTGTGAGTATGTGTGTGTGTCCGTTTGGCTTGCAGAGATAAGAATACGGCCGAGGCAAGAACTGCCTCTTGTAAGGGGCGACTAATAGGTAGGAATCGAGAGGTGAAGAGTGTATGTGTGTGTGCGTGTGTGCGTGTGTGTGTGTGAGTGTATGTGTATGTGCCTGTGTGCGTGCGTGTGTGTGTGTCCGTTCCGTCAGTGTGTGTGTGTGTGTATGTGTGTCCCTTTGGCTCGCAGAGAAAAGAAAACAGCGGTGGCAAGATTGCCATGCCTGTCGTAAGAGGTGACTAATGGGTAGGAGTCGAGAGGTGGAGAGTGTATGTGTGTGTGCGTGTGTGTGTGTTTGTGCGTATGTGAGTGTGTGTGTATGGGTGTGTGTGTCCGTTCGGCTTGCAGACATAAGAATACGGCCGTGACAAGAAGGCCATGCTTGTTGTAATTAGCGGCTAATGGGTAGGAGTCGAGAGGTGAAGAGTGTTTGTGTGTGTGTGTGCGTGTGTGTTTGCGTGTGTGAGTGTGTGTGTGTATGTGTGTGTGTCCGTTAGGCTTGCAGAGATAAGAATACGGCCAAGGCAAGAAGGCCCTGCCTCTTGTAAGGGGCGACTAATAGGTAGGAATCGAGAGGTGAAGAGTGTATGTGTGTGTGCGTGTGTGCGTGTGTGTCTGTTAGTGTATGTGTGTGTGCGTGTGTGGGTGCGTGTGTGTGTGTTTGTGAGTGTGTGTGTGTATGTGTGTCCCTTCGGCTCGCAGAGAAAAGAAAGCAGCGGTGGCAAGAATGCCATGCCTGTCGTAAGAGGTGACTAATGGGTAGGAGTCGAGAGGTGAAGAGTGTATGTGTGTGTGCGTGTGTGTGTGTGTTTGTGCGTTTGTTAGTGTGTGTGTGTAAGTAAGTGTCCGTTCGGCTCGCAGAGATTAGAATACGCTCGAGGCAAGAAGGACATGCCAGTCGTAAAAGGCGAGTAATGGGTAGGAGTCGTGAGGTGAATAGTGTATTTGTGTGTGTGTGTGCGTGTGTGCGTGCGTGTGTGTGTGAGTGTGTGTATCCGTTCGGCTTGCAGAGATAAGAATACGGCCGGGGCAAGAAGGCCCTGCCTATCGTAAAAGGCGACTAATAGGTAGGAGACGAGAGGTGAAGAGTGTATGTGTGTGTGCGTGTGTGCATGTGTGTGTCCGTGTGTGTGTGTGAGTGTATGTGTGTGTTCATGTGAGCGTGCGTGTGTGCGTGTGCGTCTGTGTGGTTGTTTGTGAGTGTGTGTGTGTGTGTGTGTGTGTGCGTGCGTGTGTGTGTGAGTGTGTGTGTGAGTGTGTGTGTCCGTTCGGCACACAGAGATAAGAACTCGACTGTGGCAAGTAGTCCCTGCCTGTTGTAAGAGGCGACTAATGGGTAGGAGTCGAAAGGTGAAGAGTGTATGTGTGTGTGTGTGTGTGCTTGTGTGCGTGTGTTTGTGCGTGTGTGAGTGTGTGTGTGTGCGTGTGTGCGAACGTGCGTGTGTGTGTGTGTGTGTTTGTCCGCTCGGCTTCCAGAGATAAGAATACGGCCGGGGCAAAAAGGCCCTGCCTCTCTTAAGAGGCGACCAATGGATAGGAATCGAGAGGTGGAGAGTGTGTGCGTGTGTGCGTATGTGCGTGTGTGCCTGTGTGCGTGTGTTTGTGTGTGCGTGTGTGTGTGTCCGTTCGGCTTGCAGAGATAAGAACACGGCCGTGGCAAGAAGTCCCTGCCTGTCGTAAGAGGAGAATAATGGGTAGAAGTCGAGAGGTGAATACTGTATGTGTGCTTGCGTGTGTGCGTGTGTGTGAGTGTGTGTGTGTGTCTGTTCGGCTCGCAGAGATAAGAACACGGCCGTGGCAAGAAGTCCCTGAATGTCGTAAGAGGCGACTAATGGGTAGGAGTCGAGAGGTGAAGAGTGTATGTGTGTGTGTGTGTGTGCGTATGTGCGTGTGTGTGCGTGTGTGAGTGTGTGTGTATTTGTGTGTGTGAGTGTGTGCGTGTCCAGTAGGATCGCAGAGATGAGAACACGGCCGTGGCAAGAAGGCCCTGCCTGTCGTAAGAGGCGACTAATAGGTAAGAGTCGAGTGGTGAAGAGTGTATATGTGTGTGTGTGCGTGTGTGCGTGTGTGTGCGTGTGTGAGTGTGTGTGTATGTTTGTGTGTCCGTTTGGCTTGCAGAGATAAGAATACGGCCAAGGCAAGAAGACCCTGCCTTTTGTAAGGGGCGACTAATAGGTAGGAGACGAGAGGTGAAGAGTGTATGTGTGTATGCGTGTGTGTGTGTGTGTGTGTGCGTGTGTGAGTATGTGTGTGTGTCCGTTTGGCTTGCAGAGATAAGAATACGGCCGAGGCAAGAACTGCCTCTTGTAAGGGGCGACTAATAGGTAGGAATCGAGAGGTGAAGAGTGTATGTGTGTGTGCGTGTGTGCGTGTGTGTGTGTGAGTGTATGTGTATGTGCCTGTGTGCGTGCGTGTGTGTGTGTCCGTTCCGTGAGTGTGTGTGTGTGTGTATGTGTGTCCCTTTGGCTCGCAGAGAAAAGAAAACAGCGGTGGCAAGATTGCCATGCCTGTCGTAAGAGGTGACTAATGGGTAGGAGTCGAGAGGTAAAGAGTGTATGTGTGTGTGCGTGTGTGTGTGTTTGTGCGTATGTGTGTTTGTGCGTATGGGTGTGTGTGTCCGTTCGGCTTGCAGACATAAGAATACGGCCGTGACAAGAAGGCCATGCTTGTTGTAATTAGCTGCTAATGGGTAGGAGTCGAGAGGTGAAGAGTGTTTGTGTGTGTGTGTGCGTGTGTGTTTGCGTGTGTGAGTGTGTGTGTGTATGTGTGTGTGTCCGTTAGGCTTGCAGAGATAAGAATACGGCCAAGGCAAGAAGGCCCTGCCTCTTGTAAGGGGCGACTAATAGGTAGGAATCGAGAGGTGAAGAGTGTATGTGTGTGTGCGTGTGTGCGTGTGTGTTAGTGTATGTGTGTGTGCGTGTGTGGGTGCGTGTGTGTGTGTTTGTGAGTGTGTGTGTGTATGTGTGTCCCTTCGGCTCGCAGAGAAAAGAAAGCAGCGGTGGCAAGAATGCCATGCCTGTCGTAAGAGGTGACTAATGGGTAGGAGTCGAGAGGTGAAGAGTGTATGTGTGTGTGCGTGTGTGTGTGTGTTTGTGCGTTTGTTAGTGTGTGTGTGTATGTAAGTGTCCGTTCGGCTCGCAGAGATTAGAATACGCTCGAGGCAAGAAGGACATGCCAGTCGTAAAAGGCGACTAATGGGTAGGAGTCGAGAGGTGAAGAGTGTATTTGTGTGTGTGTGTGCGTGTGTGCGTGCTTGTGTGTGTGAGTGTGTGTATCCGTTCGGCTTGCAGAGATAAGAATACGGCCGGGGCAGGAAGGCCCTGCCTCTCGTAAGAGGCGACCAAAAGGGAGGAGTCGAGAGGTGAATAGTGTATGTATGTGTGTGTGACTGTGTGTGTGTCCGCTCGGCTCGCAGAGATAAAAATACGGCCGTGGCAAGAAGGCCCTGAATGTCGTAACGGGCGACTAATGGGTAGGAGTCGAGAGGTGAAGCGTGTATGTGTGTGTGTGTGTGCGAGTGTGTGTGTGTGTGTCCGTTCGGCTTGCAGAGGTAAGAATACGTACGTGGCAAGAAGGCCCTCTCTGTCGTAAGAGGAGAATAATGGGTAGGAGTCGAGAGGTGAAAAGTGTATGTGTGTGTGTGTGTGCGTGCGTGTGTATGTTTGTGTGTCCGTTTGGCATGCAGAGATAAGAATACGGCCGAGGCAAAAAGGCCCTGCCGCTTGTAAGGAGCGACTAATAAGTAGGAGTCGAGAGGTGAAGAGTGTATGTGTGTGTGCGTGTGTGTGTGCGTGTGTGAGTTTGTGTGTGTGTTAGTTCGGCCTGCAGAGATAAGAACACGACGGAGGCAAGAAGGCCCTGCCTATCGTAAAAGGCGACTAATAGGTAGGAGACGAGAGGTGAAGAGTGTATGTGTGTGTGCGTGTGAGCGTGCGTGTGAGCGTGCGTGTGTGCGTGTGCGTCTGTGTGGATGTTTGTGAGTGTGTGTGTGTGTGTGTGTGTGTGCGTGCGTGTGTGTGTGAGTGTGTGTGTGAGTGTGTGTGTCCGTTCGGCACACAGAGATAAGAACTCGACTGTGGCAAGTAGTCCCTGCCTGTTGTAAGAGGCGACTAATGGGTAGGAGTCGAAAGGTGAAGAGTGTATGTGTGTGTGTGTGTGTGCTTGTGTGCGTGTGTTTGTGCGTGTGTGCGAACGTGCGTGTGTGTGTGTGTGTGTGTTTGTCCGCTCGGCTTCCAGAGATAAGAATACGGCCGGGGCAAGAAGGCCCTGCCTCTCTTAAGAGGCGACTAATGGATAGAAATCGAGAGGTGGAGAGTGTGTGCGTGTGTGCGTATGTGCGTGTGTGCCTGTGTGCGTGTGTTTGTGTGTGCGTGTGTGTGTCCGTTCGGCTTGCAGAGATAAGAACACGGCCGTGGCAAGAAGTCCCTGCCTGTCGTAAGAGGAAAATAATGGGTAGAAGTCGAGAGGTGAATACTGTATGTGTGCTTGCGTGTGTGCGTGTGTGTGAGTGTGTGTGTGTGTCCGTTCGGCTCGCAGAGATAAGAACACGGCCGTGGCAAGAAGTCCCTGAATGTCGTAAGAGGCGACTAATGGATAGGAGTCGAGAGGTGGAGACTGTGTGCGTGTACGTGTGCGTGTGCGTGTGTGCGTGTGTGCCTGTGTGCGTGTTTTTGTGTGTGCGTGTGTGTGTGTGTGTGTCCGTTCGGCTTGCAGAGGTAAGAACACGCCCGTGGCAAGAAGTCCCTGCCTGTCGAAAGAGGAGAATAATGGGTAGGAGTCGAGAGGTGAAGAGTGTATGTGTGTGCGTGTGTGCGTGCGTGTTTAAGTGTGTGTGTATGTGAGTGTGTGATTGTGTGTGAGTGTGTGTGTGTGCGGTCGGCTCGCAGAGATAAGAACACAGCCGTGGCAAGAAGGCCCTGCCTGTCTTAAGAGGCGAGTAATAAGTAGGATTCGAGAGGTGAAGAGTGTATGTGTGTGTGTGCGTGTGTGCGTGTGTGTGTGCGTGTGTGAGTATGTGTGTGTTAGTTCGGCTTGCAGAAATAAGAACTCGACCGAGGCAAGAAGGCCCTGCCTATCGTAAGAGGCGACTAATAGGTAGGAGTCGAGAGGTGAAGAATGTATGTGTGTGTGCGTGTGTGCGTGTTTGTGTGTGTGTGAGTGTATGTGTGTGTGCGTGTGTGCGTGCGTGTGTGTGTGTGTATGTGTGTGAGTGTGTGTGTGTCCGTTCGGCTTGCAGAGATAAGAATACGGCCGAGGCAAGAAGGCCCTGCCTGTCTTAAGAGGTGACTAATGGATAGGAGTCGAGAGGTTGAGAGTGTGTGCGTGTGCGTGTGCGTGTGCGTGTGTGCGTGTGTGTGTGTGTGTGAGCGTGCGTGTGTGTTTGAGTGAGTGTGTATGTCCGTTCGGCTCGCAGAGATAAGAATACGGCCGAGGCAAGAAGGCCCTGCTTGTCTTAAGAGGTGACTAATGGATAGGAGTCGAGAGGTGGAGAGTGTGTGCGTGTGCGTGTGCGTGTGCGTGTGTGCATGTGTGTGTGCGTGTGAGCGTGCGTGTGTGTGTGAGTGTGTGTGTATGTCCGTTCGGCTCTCAGAGATAAGAACATGGCCGTGGAAAGAAGGCCCTGCCTGTCGTAAAGGGCGACTAATGGGTAGGAGTCGAGAGGTGAAGAGTGTATGTGTGTGTGTACGTGTGTGCGTGTGTGTGTGCGTGTGTGAGTATGTGTGTGTGTCCGTTCGGCTTGCAGAGATAAGAATACGTTTGTGGCAAGAAGTCCCTGAATGTCGTAAGAGGCGACTAATGGGTAGGAGTCGAGAGGTTAAGAGTGTATGTGTGTGTGTGTGTGTGTGTGTGAGTGTGTGTGTGTTCGTTCGGCTTGCAGAGATAAGAACACGGCCGAGGCAAGAAGACGCTGCTTGTCGTGAGAGACGACTAATAGGTAGGAGTCGAGAGGTGAAGAATGTATGTGTGTGTGCGTATGTGCGTGTTTGTGTGTGTAAGTGTATGTGTGTGTGCGTGTGTGCGTGCGTGTGTGTATGTGTGTGTCCGTTCGGCTTGCAGAGATAAGAACACGGCCGTGGCAAGAAGTCCCTGCCTGTCGTAAGAGGAGAATAATGGGTAGGAGTCGAGAGGTGAAGAGTGTGTGCGTGTGCGTGTGCGTGTGTGTGTGTGCGTGTGTGTGTGTCCGTTTGGCTTGCAGAGATAAGAACACGGCCGTGGCAAGAAGTCCCTGCCTGTCGTAAGAGGCGACTAATGAATAGGAGTCGAGAGGTGAAGAGCGTATGTGTCTTTGTGTGTGTGCGTGTGTTTTTGCGTGTGTGAGTATGTGTGTGTATTTGTGTGTGTGTGTCAGTTTGGCTTGCAGAGATAAGAATACGGCCGAGGCAAGAAGGCCCTGAATGTCGTAAGAGGCGACTTATGGGTAGGAGTCGAGAGGTTAAGAGTGTATGTGTGTGTGTGTGTGTGTGAGTGTGTGTGTGTCCGTTCGGCTTGCAGAGATAAGAACACGGCCGAGGCAAGAAGACCCTGCCTGTCGTGAGAGACGACTAATAGGTAGGAGTCGAGAGGTGAAGAATGTATGTGTGTGTGCGTATGTGCGTGTTTGTGTGTGTGAGTGTATGTGTGTGTGCGTGTGTGCGTGCGTGTGTGCGTGTGTGTGTGAGTGTGTGTGTATGTGTGTGTCCGTTCGGCTTGCAGAGATAAGAACACGGCCATGGCAAGAAGTCCCTGCCTGTCGTAAGAGGAGAATATTGGGTAGGAGTCGAGAGGTGAAGAGTGTGTGCGTGTGAGTGTGCGTGTTCGTGTGTGTGTGCGTGTGTGTGTGTCCGTTCGGCTTGCAGATATAAGAACACGGCCGTGGCAAGAAGTCCCTGCCTGTCGTAAGAGGAGAATAATGGGTAGGAGTCGAGAGGTGAAGAGTGTATGTGTGTGTGTGCGTGTGTGCGTACGTGTGTGAGTGTATGTGTGTGTGTGTGTGTGTGTGTGTGAGTGTGTGTGTGTCCGTTCGGCTTGCAGAGATAAGAACACGGCCGTGGCAAGAAGTCCCTGCCTGTCGTAAGAGGAGAATAATGGGTAGGAGTCGAGAGGTGAAGAGTGTGTGCGTGTGAGTGTGCGTGTGCGTGTGTGTGTGCGTATGTGTGTGTGTCCGTTCGGCTTGCAGAGATAAGAACACGGCCGTGCCAAGAAGTCCCTGCCTGTCGTAATAGGAGAATAATGGGTAGGAGTCGAGAGGTGAAGAGTGTATGTGTGTGTGCGTGTGTGCGTACGTGTGTGAGTGTGTGTGTGAATGTGTGTGTGTGTCAGTGTGTGTGCGTCCGTTCGGCTCGCAGAGATTAGAATACGGCCGTGGCAAGAGGTCCCTGCCTGTCGTAAGAGGCGACTAATGAATAGGAGTCGAGAGGTGAAGAGTGTATGTGTCTTTGTGTGTGTGCGTGTGTTTGTGTGTGTGTGAGTATGTGTGTGTATTTGTGTGTGTGTCCGTTTGGCTTGCAGAGATAAGAATACGGCCGAGGCAATAAGTCCATGCCTGTCGTAAGATGCGACCAATGGGTAGGAGTCGAGAGGTGAAGACTGTATTTGTGTGTGTGTGCGTGTGTGCGTGTGTGCGTGTGTGTGTGCGTGGGTGCGTGTGTGTGTGTAAGTGTGTGTGTGTGTCCGTTGGGCTCGCAGAGATAAGAACACGGCCGTGGCAAGAAGTCCCTGCCTGTCGTAAGAGGCGACTAATGAATAGGAGTCGAGAGGTGAAGAGTGTATGTGTCTTTGTGTGTGTGCGTGTGTTTGTGTGTGTGTGAGTATGTGTGTGTATTTGTGTGTGTGTCCGTTTGGCTTGCAGAGATAAGAATACGGCCGAGGCAAGAAGGCCCTCTCTCTTGTAAGGGGCGACTAATAGGTAGGAGTCGAAAGGTGAATAGTGTATGTGTGTGTGTGTGCTTGTGTGCGTGTGTGTGCGTGTGTAAGTGTGTGTGTATGTGTGTGTGTCTGTTTGGCTTGCAGAGATAAGAATACGGCCGAGGCAAGAAGGCCCTGCCTGTCGTGAGAGGCGACTAATAGGTAGGATTAGAGAGGTGAAGAATATATGTGTGTGCGTATGTGCGTGTTTGTGTGTGTGTGAGTGTATGTGTGTGTGCGTGTGTGCGTACGTGTGTGCGTACGTGTGTGCATGTGTGTGTGAGTGTGTGTGTGTATGTGTGTGTGTGTGTCCCTTCGCTCGCAGAAATAAGAAAAAAGCGGTGGCAAGAAGGCCATGCCTGTCGTAAGAGGCGACTAATGGATAGGAGTCGAGAGGTGGAGAGTGTGTGCGTGTGCAGGTGCGTGTGCGTGTGTGTGTGTGTGAGTGTGTGTGTGTCCGTTTGGCTTGCAGAGATAAGAACACGGCCGTGGCAAGAAGTCCCTGCCTGTCGTAAGAGGAGAATAATGGGTAGGAGTCGAGAGGTGAAGAGTGTATGTATGTGTGTGCGTGTGTGCGTGCGTGTGTGAGTGTGTGTGTATATGTGTGTGTGTCAGTGTGTGTGTGTGTCCGGTCGGCTCGCAGAGATGAGAACACGGCCGTGGCAAGAAGGCACTGCCTGTCGTTAAGAGGCGACTAATGGGTAGGAGTCGAGAGGTGAAGAGTGTATGTGTGTGTGTGCGTGTGTGCGTGTGTGTGCGTGTGTGTGTGTATGTGTGTGTGTGTCTGTTTGGCTTGCAGAGATAAGAATACGGTCGAGGCAAGAAGGTCCTGCCTCTTGTAAGGGGCGACTAATAAGTAGGAGTCGAGAGGTGAAGAGTGTATGTGTGTATGCGTGTGTGCGTGTGTGAGTATGTGTGTGTGTTAGTTCGGTTTGCAGAGATAAGAGCACAACCGAGGCAAGAAGGCCCTGCCTATCGTAAGAGGCGACTAATAGGTAGGAGTCGAGAGGTGAAGAGTGTATGTGTGTGTGCGTGTGTGCGTGTGTGTGCGTGTGAGCGTGCGTGTGTGTGTGAGTGTGTGTGTGTCCGTTCGGCTTGCAGAGATAAGAATACGGCCGAGGCAAGAAGGCCCTGCCTGTCGTAAGTGGCGACTAATTGGTAGGAGTCGAGAGGTGTAGAGTGTATGTGTGTGTGAGTGTGCGTGTGTGTGCGTGTGTGAGTGTGTGTGTGTATTTGTGTGTGTGTGTGTGTGTGTGTCCAGTCGTCTCGCAGAGATAAGAACACGGCCGTGGCAAGAAGGCCCTGCCTGTCGTAAGAGGCGATTAATGGGTAGGAGTCGAGAGGTGAAGAGTGTATGTGTGTGTGAGTGTGCGTGTGTGCGTGTGTGTGCGTGTGTGAGTGTGTGTGTGTATTTGTGTGTGTGAGTGTGTGTGTCCAGTCGGCTCGCAGAAATAAGAACACGGCCGTGGCAAGAAGGCCCTGCCTGTCGTAAGAGGCGACTAATGGGTAGGAGTCGAGTGGTGAAGAGTGTATATGTGTGTGCGTATGTGCGTGTGAGTGCGTGTGAGAGTGTGTGTGTATGTGTGTGTGTGTCCGTTCGGCTTGCAGAGATAAGAGCACGACCGAGGCAAGAAGGCCCTGCCTAT
>NW_027311889.1:1970000-1972500 GCF_040954645.1 Diabrotica undecimpunctata | reverse complement strand
TGTGCGTGCGTGTTTGCGCGTGTGTGTGTGTGTTTGTGAGTGTGTGTGTGTGTGTGTGTGTGTGTATATGTGTGTGTGTGTCCCTTCGGCTCGCAGACATAAGAAAACAGCCGTGGCAAGAAGGCCATGCCAGTCGTAAAGGGCGACTAATGGGTAGGAGTCGAGAGGTGAAGAGTGTATGTGTGTGTGTGTGCGTGTGTGCGTGTGTGTGTGCGTGTGTGAGTGTGTGTGTGTCCGGTCGGCTCGCAGAGATAAGAACACGTCCGTGCCAAGAAGGCCCTGCCTGTCGTAAGCGGTGACTAATGGGTAGAAGTCGAGAGGTGAAGAGTGTATGTGTGTGTGTGTGCGTGTGTGCGTGTGTGTGCTTGTGTGAGTGTGTGTGTGTATTTGTGTGTGTGATGTGTGTGTGTCCAGTAGGCTCGCAGAGATAAGAACACGGCCGTGGCAAGAAGGCACTGCCTGTCGTAAGAGGCGACTAATGGGTAGGAGTCGAGTGGTGAAGAGTGTATATGTGTGTGTGTGCGTGTGTGTGCGTGTGTGATTGTGTGTGTATGTTTGTGTGTCCGGTCGGCTCGCAGAGATAAGGCCACGGCCGTGGCAAGAAGGCCCTGCCTGTCGTAAGAGGTGACTAATGGGTAGGAGTCGAGAGGTGAAGAGTGTATGTGTGAGTGTGTGTGCGTGTGTGCGTGTGTGTGCGTGTGTGAGTGTGTGTGTGTATTTGTGTGTGTGAGTGTGTGTGTGTCCAGTAGGCTCGCAGAGATAAGAACACGGCCGTGGCAAGAAGGCCCTGCCTGTCGTAAGAGGCGACTAATGGGTAGGAGTCGAGTGGTGAAGAGTGTACATGTGTGTGTGCGTGTGTGCGTGTGTGTGCGTGTGTGATTGTGTGTGTATGTTTGTGTGTCCGTTTGGCTTGCAGAGATGAGAATACGGCCAAGCCAAGAAGACCCTGCCTTTTGTAAGGGGCGACTAATAGGTAGAAATCGAGAGGTGAAGAGTGTATGTGTGTGTGCGTTTGTGCGTGTGTAAGTGTGTGCGTGTGTGCGTGCATGTGTGAATGTGTGTGTGTATGTGTGTGTGTGAGTGTGTGTGTCCGGTTGGCTCGCAGAGATAAGAAAACAGCGGTGGCAAGAAGGCCATGCCTGTCGTAATGGGCGACTAATGGGTAGGAGTCGAGAGGTGAAAAATGTATGTGTGCGTGCGTTTGTGCGCGTGTGTGTGTGCGTGTGTGTGTGTATGTGTGTGTGTGTGTGTGTCCCTTCGTCTCGCAGAGATAAGAAAACAGCGGTGGCAAGAAGGCCATGCTTGTCGTAAGAGGCGACTAATGGGTAGGAGTCGAGAGGTAAAGAGTGTAATTGTGTGTGTGTGTGCGTGTGTGTGTGTGTGTGCGTGTGTGCGTGCTTGTGTGTGTGAGTGTGTGTGTCCGTTCAGCTTGCAGAGATAAGAATACGGCCGGGGCAAGAAGGCCCTGCCTGTCGTAAGTGGCGACTAATAGGTAGGAGTCGAGAGGTGAAGAGTGTATGTGTGTGTGTGTGCGTTTGTGTTTGCGTGTGTGAGTGTGTGTGTGTATGTGTGTGTGTCCGTTAGGCTTGCAGAGACAAGAATACGGCCAAGGCAAGAAGGCCCTGCCTCTTGTAAGGGGCGACTAATAGGTAGAAATCGAGAGGTGAAGAGTGTATGTGTGTGTGCGTTTGTGCGTGTGTGTGTGTGAGTGTATGTGTGTGTGCGTGTGTGCGTGCGTGTGTGTGTGTCTGTGAGTGTGTGTGTGTGTATGTGTGTCCCTTCGGCTCGCAGAGAAAAGAAAACAGCGGTGGCAAGAATGCCATGCCTGTCGTAAGAGGTGACTAATGGGTAGGAGTCTAGAGGTGAAGAGTGTATGCGTGTGTGCGTGTGTGTGTGTTTGTGCGTATGTGAGTGTGTGTGTATGGGTGTGTGTGTCCGTTCGGCTTGCAGAGATAAGAATACGGCCGTGACAAGAAGGCCATGCTTGTTGTAATTAGCGGCTAATGGGTAGGAGTCGAGAGGTGAAGAGTGTATGTGTGTGTGTGTGTGTGTGTGCGTGTGTGTTTGTGCGTGTGAGTGTGTGTGTATGTGTGTGTATCCGTTAGGCTTACAGAGATAAGAATACGGCCAAGGCAAGAAGGCCCTGCCTCTTGTAAGGGGCGACTAATAGGTAGGAATCGAGAGGTGAAGAGTGTATGTGTGTGTGCGTGTGTGTGTGTGTGTGTCTGTGAGTGTGTGTGTGTATGTGTGTCCCTTCGGCTCGCAGAGAAAAGAAAACAGCGGTGGCAAGAATGCCATGCCTGTCGTAAGAGGTGACTAATGGGTAGAAGTCGAGAGGTGAAGAGTGTATGTGTGTGTGCGTGTTTGTGTTTGTGCGTTTGTTAGTGTGTGTGTATGTATGTAAGTGTCCGTAACGGCTCGCAGAGATTAGAATACGGTCGAGACGAGAAGGGCATGCCAGTCGTAAAATGCGACTAATGGGTAGGAGTCGAGAGGTGAA
>NW_027311889.1:1945000-1965000 GCF_040954645.1 Diabrotica undecimpunctata | reverse complement strand
GGCCGTGGCAAGAAGGCCCTGCCTGTCGTAAGAGGCGACTAATAGGTAAGAGTCGAGTGGTGAAGAGTGTATATGTGTGTGTGTGCGTGTGTGCGTGTGTGTGCGTGTGTGAGTGTGTGTGTATGTTTGTGTGTCCGTTTGGCTTGCAGAGATAAGAATACGGCCAAATCAAGAAGACCCTGCCTTTTGTAAGGGGCGACTAATAGGTAGGAGACGAGAGGTGAAGAGTGTATGTGTGTATGCGTGTGTGTGTGTGTGTGTGCGTGTGTAAGTATGTGTGTGTGTCCGTTTGGCTTGCAGAGATAAGAATACGGCCGAGGCAAGAACTGCCTCTTGTAAGGGACGACTAATAGGTAGGAATCGAGAGGTGAAGAGTGTATGTGTGTGTGCGTGTGTGCGTGTGTGTGTGTGAGTGTATGTGTATGTGCCTGTGTGCGTGCGTGTTTGTGTGTCCGTTCCGTGAGTGAGTGTGTGTGTGTATGTGTGTCCCTTTGGCTCGCAGAGAAAAGAAAACAGCGGTGGCAAGATTGCCATGCCTGTCGTAAGAGGTGACTAATGGGTAGGAGTCGAGAGGTGAAGAGTGTATGTGTGTGTGCGTGTGTGTGTGTTTGTGCGTATGTGTGTTTGTGCGTATGGGTGTGTGTGTCCGTTCGGCTTGCAGACATAAGAATACGGCCGTGACAAGAAGGCCATGCTTGTTGTAATTAGCTGCTAATGGGTAGGAGTCGAGAGGTGAAGAGTGTTTGTGTGTGTGTGTGCGTGTGTGTTTGCGTGTGTGAGTGTGTGTGTGTATGTGTGTGTGTCCGTTAGGCTTGCAGAGATAAGAATACGGCCAAGGCAAGAAGGCCCTGCCTCTTGTAAGGGGCGACTAATAGGTAGGAATCGAGAGGTGAAGAGTGTATGTGTGTGTGCGTGTGTGCGTGTGTGTTAGTGTATGTGTGTGTGCGTGTGTGGGTGCGTGTGTGTGTGTTTGTGAGTGTGTGTGTGTATGTGTGTCCCTTCGGCTCGCAGAGAAAAGAAAGCAGCGGTGGCAAGAATGCCATGCCTGTCGTAAGAAGTGACTAATGGGTAGGAGTCGAGAGGTGAAGAGTGTATGTGTGTGTGCGTGTGTGTGTGTGTTTGTGCGTTTGTTAGTGTGTGTGTGTATGTAAGTGTCCGTTCGGCTCGCAGAGATTAGAATACGCTCGAGGCAAGAAGGACATGCCAGTCGTAAAAGGCGACTAATGGGTAGGAGTCGAGAGGTGAAGAGTGTATTTGTGTGTGTGTGTGCGTGTGTGCGTGCGTGAGTGTGTGAGTGTGTGTATCCGTTCGGCTTGCAGAGATAAGAATACGGCCGGGGCAAGAAGGCCCTGCCTCTCGTAAGAGGCGACCAAAAGGGAGGAGTCGAGAGGTGAATAGTGTATGTATGTGTGTGTGACTGTGTGTGTGTCCGCTCGGCTCGCAGAGATAAAAATACGGCCGTGGCAAGAAGGCCCTGAATGTCGTAACGGGCGACTAATGGGTAGGAGTCGAGAGGTGAAGCGTGTATGTGTGTGTGTGTGCGAGTGTGTGTGTGTGTGTCCGTTCGGCTTGCAGAGGTAAGAATACGTCCGTGGCAAGAAGGCCCTCTCTGTCGTAAGAGGAGAATAATGGGTAGGAGTCGAGAGGTGAAAAGTGTATGTGTGTGTGTGTGTGTGCGTGCGTGTGTATGTTTGTGTGTCCGTTTGGCATGCAGAGATAAGAATACGGCCGAGGCAAAAAGGCCCTGCCGCTTGTAAGGAGCGACTAATAAGTAGGAGTCGAGAGGTGAAGAGTGTATGTGTGTGTGCGTGTGTGTGTGCGTGTGTGAGTTTGTGTGTGTGTTAGTTCGGCCTGCAGAGATAAGAACACGACGGAGGCAAGAAGGCCCTGCCTATCGTAAAAGGCGACTAATAGGTAGGAGACGAGAGGTGAAGAGTGTATGTGTGTGTGCGTGTGTGCATGTGTGTGTCCGTGTGTGTGTGTGAGTGTATGTGTGTGTTCGTGTGAGCGTGCGTGTGTGCGTGTGCGTCTGTGTGGATGTTTGTGAGTGTGTGTGTGTGTGTGTGTGCGTGCGTGTGTGTGTGAGTGTGTGTGTGAGTGTGTGTGTCCGTTCGGCACACAGAGATAAGAACTCGACTGTGGCAAGTAGTCCCTGCCTGTTGTAAGAGGCGACTAATGGGTAGGAGTCGAAAGGTGAAGAGTGTATGTGTGTGTGTGTGTGTGTGTGCTTGTGTGCGTGTGTTTGTGCGTGTGTGAGTGTGTGTGTGTGCGTGTGTGCGAACGTGCGTGTGTGTGTGTGTGTGTGTGTGTTTGTCCGCTCGGCTTCCAGAGATAAGAATACGGCCGGGGCAAGAAGGCCCTGCCTCTCTTAAGAGGCGACTAATGGATAGAAATCGAGAGGTGGAGAGTGTGTGCGTGTGTGCGTATGTGCGTGTGTGCCTGTGTGCGTGTGTTTGTGTGTGCGTGTGTGTGTGTCCGTTCGGCTTGCAGAGATAAGAACACGGCCGTGGCAAGAAGTCCCTGCCTGTCGTAAGAGGAGAATAATGGGTAGAAGTCGAGAGGTGAATACTGTATGTGTGCTTGCGTGTGTGCGTGTGTGTGAGTGTGTGTGTGTGTCCGTTCGGCTCGCAGAGATAAGAACACGGCCGTGGCAAGAAGTCCCTGAATGTCGTAAGAGGCGACTAATGGATAGGAGTCGAGAGGTGGAGACTGTGTGCGTGTACGTGTGCGTGTGCGTGTGTGCGTGTGTGCCTGTGTGCGTGTTTTTGTGTGTGCGTGTGTGTGTGTGTGTGTCCGTTCGGCTTGCAGAGGTAAGAACACGCCCGTGGCAAGAAGTCCCTGCCTGTCGAAAGAGGAGAATAATGGGTAGGAGTCGAGAGGTGAAGAGTGTATGTGTGTGCGTGTGTGCGTGCGTGTTTAAGTGTGTGTATGTGAGTGTGTGATTGTGTGTGAGTGTGTGTGTGTGCGGTCGGCTCGCAGAGATAAGAACACAGCCGTGGCAAGAAGGCCCTGCCTGTCTTAAGAGGCGAGTAATAAGTAGGATTCGAGAGGTGAAGAGTGTATGTGTGTGTGTGCGTGTGTGCGTGTGTGTGTGCGTGTGTGAGTATGTGTGTGTGTTAGTTCGGCTTGCAGAAATAGGAACACGACCGAGGCAAGAAGGCCCTGCCTATCGTAAGAGGCGACTAATAGGTAGGAGTCGAGAGGTGAAGAATGTATGTGTGTGTGCGTGTGTGCGTGTTTGTGTGTGTGTGAGTGTATGTGTGTGTGCGTGTGAGCGTGCGTGTGTGTGTGTGTGTATGTTTGTGAGTGTGTGTGTGTATGTGTGTGTCCCTTCGGCTCGCAGAGATAAGTAAACAGCCGTGGCAAGAAGGCGATGCAAATCGTACGGGGCGACTAATGGGTAGGAGTCGAGAGGTGAAGAGTGGGCAACTAATAAGTAGGAGGCGAGTGGTGAAAAGTGTATGTGCGTGTGTGCGTGTGTGCGTGTGTGTGTGCGTGTGTAAGTATGTGTCTGTGTTAGTTCGGCTTGCAGAGATAAGAACACGACCGAGGCAAGAATGCCCTGCCTATCGTAAGAGGCGACTAATAGGTAGGAGTCGACAGGTGAAGAGTGTATGTGTGTGGGTGCGTGTGTGCGTGTGTGTGTGCGTGTGTGAGTTTGTGTGTGTGTCCGTTCGGCTTGCAGAGATAAGAACACTGCCGAGGCAAGAAGGCCCTGCCTGTCGTGAGAGACGACTAATAGGTAGGAGTCGAGAGCTAAAGAATGTATGTGTGTGTGCGTGTGTGCGTGTTTGTGTGTGTGTGAGTGTATGTGTGTGTGCGTGTGTGTGGCGTGTGTGCGTGCGTGTCTGTGTGAGTGTGTGTGTGTGTGTCCGTTAGGCTCGCAGAGATAAGAATGCGTTCGTGGCAAGAAGGCCCTGCCTGTCTTAAGAGGCGACTAATGGATAGGAGTCGAGAGGTGGAGAGTGTGTGCGTGTGCGTGTGCGTTTGCGTGTGTGCGTTTGTGCCTGTGTGCGTGTGTTTGTGTGTGCGTGTGTGTGTGTGTCCGGTCGGCTCGCTGAAATGAGAACACGGCCGTGGCAAGAAGGCCCTGCCTGTCGTAAGAGGCGACTAATGGGTAGGAGTCGAGAGGTGAAGAGTGTATTTGTGTGTGTGTGCGTGTGTGCGTGTGTGTGCGTGTGTGTGTGAGTGTGTGTGTGTCCGTTCGGCTCGCAGAGATAAGAACACGGCTGTGGCAAGAAGTCCCTGCCTGTCGTAAGAGGCGACTAATGAATAGGAGTCGAGAGGTGAAGAGTGTATGTGTCTGTGTGTGTGCGTGTGTTTGTGCGTGTGTAAGTGTGTGTCTGTATGTGTGTGTGTGTGTCCGTTTGGCTTGCAGAGATAAGAATACGGCCGAGGCAAGAAGGCCCTGCCTGTCTTAAGAGGCGACTAATGGATAGGACTCGAGAGGTGGAGAGTGTGTGCGTGTGCGTGTACGTGTGCGTGTGTGCGTGTGTGCCTGTGTGCGTGTGTTTGTCTGTGCATGTGTGTGTGTGTCCGTTCGACTCGCAGAGATAAGAACACGGCTGTAGCAAGAAGTCCCTGCCTGTCGTAAGAGGCGACTAATGAATAGGAGTCGAGAGGTGAAGAGTGTATGTGTCTGTGTGTGTGCGTGTGTTTGTGCGTGTGTGAGTGTGTGTCTGTATGTGTGTGTGTGTGTCCGTTTGGCTTGCAGAGATAAGAATACGTCCGTGGCAAGAAGGCCCTGCCTGTCTTAAGAGGCGACTAATGGATAGGAATCGAGAGGTGGAGAGTGTGTGCGTGTGTGCGTGTGTGCGTGTGTGCGTGTGTGCGTGTGTGCCTGTGTGCGTGTTTTTGTGTGTGCGTGTGTGTGTGTCCGTTCGGCTTGCAGAGATAAGAACACGGCCGTGGCAAGAAGTCCCTGCCTGTCGTAAGAGGAGAATAATGGGTAGAAGTCGAGAGGTGAATAGTGTATGTGTGCTTGCGTGTGTGTGTTTGTGTGTGAGTGTGTGTGTGTGTCCGTTCGGCTCGCAGATATAAGAATGCGTTCGTGGCAAGAAGGCCCTGCCTGTCTTAGGAGGCGACTAATGGATGGGACTCGAGAGGTGTAGAGTGTGTGCGTGTGCGTGAGCGTTTGTGTGTGCGTTTGTGCCTGTGTGCGTGTGTTTGTGTGTGCGTGTATGTGTGTGTCCGGTCGGCTCGCTGAAATGAGAACACGGCCGTGGCAAGAAGGCCCTGCCTGTCGTAAGAGGCGACTAATGGGTAGGAGTCGAGAGGTGAAGAGGGTATGTGAGTGTGTGCGTGTGTGGGTGTGTGTGTGTTTGTGCGTGTGTAAGTGTGTGTGTGTATGTATGTGTGTGTCCATTCGGCTCGCAGAGATTAGAATACGGCCAAGGCAAGAAGGCCATGCCTGTCGTAAGAGGCGACTAATGGGTAGGAGTCGAGAGGTGAAGAGTGTATTTGTGTGTGTGTGTGTGTGTGTGCGTGTGTGTGCGTGTGTGCGTGCGTGTGTGTGTGAGTGTGTGTGTGTCCGTTCGGCTTGCAAAGATAAGAATACGGCCGAGGCAAGAAGGCTATGCCTGTCGTAAGAGGCGACTAATGGGTAGGAGTCGAGAGGTGAAAAGTGTATTTGTGTGTGTGCGTGTGTGTGCATGTGTGCGTGCTTGTGTGTGAGTGTGTGTGTGTCCGTTCGGCTTGCAGAGATAAGAATACGGCCGAGGCAAGAAGGCCCTGCCTGTCTTAAGAGGTGACTAATGGATAGGAGTCGAGAGGTTGAGAGTGTGTGCGTGTGCGTGTGCGTGTGCGTGTGTGCGTGTGTGTGTGTGCGTGTGAGCGTGCGTGTGTGTTTGAGTGTGTGTGTATGTCCGTTCGGCTCGCAGAGATAAGAATACGGCCGAGGCAAGAAGGCCCTGCCTGTCTTAAGAGGTGACTAATGGATAGGAGTCGAGAGGTGGAGAGTGTGTGCGTGTGCGTGTGCGTGTGCGTGTGTGCATGTGTGTGTGCGTGTGAGCGTGCGTGTGTGTGTGAGTGTGTGTGTATGTCCGTTCGGCTTGCAGAGATAAGAACACGGCCGAGGCAAGAAGACGCTGCTTGTCGTGAGAGACGACTAATAGGTAGGAGTCGAGAGGTGAAGAATGTATGTGTGTGTGCGTATGTGCGTGTTTGTGTGTGTGAGTGTATGTGTGTGTGCGTGTGTGCGTGCGTGTGTGCGTGTGTGTGTGAGTGTGTGTGTGTATGTGTGTGTCCGTTCGGCTTGCAGAGATAAGAACACGGCCGTGGCAAGAAGTCCCTGCCTGTCGTAAGAGGAGAATAATGGGTAGGAGTCGAGAGGTGAAGAGTGTGTGCGTGTGCGTGTGCGTGTGCGTGTGTGTGTGTGCGTGTGTGTGTGTCCGTTTGGCTTGCAGAGATAAGAATACGGCCGAGGCAAGAAGGCCCTGAATGTCGTAAGAGGCGACTTATGGGTAGGAGTCGAGAGGTTAAGAGTGTATGTGTGTGTGTGTGTGTGTCCGTTCGGCTTGCAGAGATAAGAACACGGCCGAGGCAAGAAGACCCTGCCTGTCGTGAGAGACGACTAATAGGTAGGAGTCGAGAGGTGAAGAATGTATGTGTGTGTGCGTATGTGCGTGTTTGTGTGTGTGAGTGTATGTGTGTGTGCGTGTGTGCGTGCGTGTGTGCGTGTGTGTGTGAGTGTGTGTGTATGTATGTGTCCGTTCGGCTTGCAGAGATAAGAACACGGCCGTGGCAAGAAGTCCCTGCCTGTCGTAAGAGGAGAATAATGGGTAGGAGTCGAGAGGTGAAGAGTGTGTGCGTGTGAGTGTGCGTGTTCGTGTGTGTGTGCGTGTGTGTGTGTGTCCGTTCGGCTTGCAGATATAAGAACACGGCCGTGGCAAGAAGTCCCTGCCTGTCGTAAGAGGAGAATAATGGGTAGGAGTCGAGAGGTGAAGAGTGTATGTGTGTGTGTGCGTGTGTGCGTACGTGTGTGAGTGTATGTGTGTGTGTGTGTGTGTGTGTGAGTGTGTGTGTGTCCGTTCGGCTTGCAGAGATAAGAACACGGCCGTGGCAAGAAGTCCCTGCCTGTCGTAAGAGGAGAATAATGGGTAGGAGTCGAGAGGTGAAGAGTGTGTGCGTGTGAGTGTGCGTGTGCGTGTGTGTGTGCGTGTGTGTGTGTGTCCGTTCGGCTTGCAGAGATAAGAACACGGCCGTGCCAAGAAGTCCCTGATTGTCGTAATAGGAGAATAATGGGTAGGAGTCGAGAGGTGAAGAGTGTATGTGTGTGTGCGTGTGTGCGTACGTGTGTGAGTGTGTGTGTGAATGTGTGTGTGTGTCAGTGTGTGTGTGTCCGTTCGGCTCGCAGAGATTAGAATACGGCCGTGGCAAGAAGTCCCTGCCTGTCGTAAGAGGCGACTAATGAATAGGAGTCGAGAGGTGAAGAGTGTATGTGTCTTTGTGTGTGTGCGTGTGTTTGTGTGTGTGTGAGTATGTGTGTGTATTTGTGTGTGTGTCCGTTTGGCTTGCAGAGATAAGAATACGGCCGAGGCAATAAGTCCATGCCTGTCGTAAGATGCGACCAATGGGTAGGAGTCGAGAGGTGAAGAGTGTATTTGTGTGTGTGTGCGTGTGTGCGTGTGTGCGTGTGTGTGTGCGTGGGTGCGTGTGTGTGTGTAAGTGTGTGTGTGTGTCCGTTCGGCTCGCAGAGATAAGAACACGGCCGTGGCAAGAAGTCCCTGCCTGTCGTAAGAGGCGACTAATGAATAGGAGTCGAGAGGTGAAGAGTGTATGTGTCTTTGTGTGTGTGCATGTGTTTGTGTGTGTGTGGGTATGTGTGTGTATTTGTGTGTGTGTCCGTTTGGCTTGCAGAGATAAGAATACGGCCGAGGCAAGAAGGCCCTCTCTCTTGTAAGGGGCGACTAATAGGTAGGAGTCGAAAGGTGAATAGTGTATGTGTGTGTGTGTGTGCGTGTGTGGGTATGTGTGTGTTTGTGCGTGTGTGAGTGTGTGTGTATGTATGTGTGTGTCCATTCGGCTCGCAGAGATTAGAATACGGCCGACGCAAGAAGGTCATGCCTGTCTTAAGAGGCGACTAATGGATAGGAGTCGAAAGGTGGAGAGTGTATACGTGTGTGCGCGTGTGTGCGTGCGTGTGTGTGTGTGTGTTCTTGTATGTGTGTGTGTGAGTGTGTGTGTGTCTGGTCGGCTCGCAGAGATAACAACATGGCCGTGGCAGGAAGGCCCTGCCTGTCGTAAGATGCGACTAATGGGTAGGAGTCGAGAGGTGAAGAGTGTATATGTGTGTGTGCGTGTGTGCGTGTGTGCGTTCGGTTTGCAGAGATAAGAACATGGCCGTGGCAGGAAGGCCCTGCCTGTCGTAAGATGCGACTAATGGGTAGGAGTCGAGAGGTGAAGAGTGTATATGTGTGTGTGCGTGTGTGCGTGTGTGCGTTCGGTTTGCAGAGATAAGAACATGGCCGTGGCAGGAAGTCCCTGCCTGTCGTAAGAGGCGACTAATGAATAGGAGTCGAGAGGTGAAGAGCGTATGTGTCTTTGTGTGTGTGCGTGTGTTTTTGCGTGTGTGAGTATGTGTGTGTATTTGTGTGTGTGTGTCAGTTTGGCTTGCAGAGATAAGAATACGGCCGAGGCAAGAAGGCCCTGAATGTCGTAAGAGGCGACTTATGGGTAGGAGTCGAGAGGTTAAGAGTGTATGTGTGTGTGTGTGTGTGTGTGTCCGTTCGGCTTGCAGAGATAAGAACACGGCCGAGGCAAGAAGACCCTGCCTGTCGTGAGAGACGACTAATAGGTAGGAGTCGAGAGGTGAAGAATGTATGTGTGTGTGCGTATGTGCGTGTTTGTGTGTGTGAGTGTATGTGTGTGTGCGTGTGTGCGTGCGTGTGTGCGTGTGTGTGTGAGTGTGTGTGTATGTATGTGTCCGTTCGGCTTGCAGAGATAAGAACACGGCCGTGGCAAGAAGTCCCTGCCTGTCGTAAGAGGAGAATAATGGGTAGGAGTCGAGAGGTGAAGAGTGTGTGCGTGTGAGTGTGCGTGTTCGTGTGTGTGTGCGTGTGTGTGTGTGTCCGTTCGGCTTGCAGATATAAGAACACGGCCGTGGCAAGAAGTCCCTGCCTGTCGTAAGAGGAGAATAATGGGTAGGAGTCGAGAGGTGAAGAGTGTATGTGTGTGTGTGCGTGTGTGCGTACGTGTGTGAGTGTATGTGTGTGTGTGTGTGTGTGAGTGTGTGTGTGTCCGTTCGGCTTGCAGAGATAAGAACACGGCCGTGGCAAGAAGTCCCTGCCTGTCGTAAGAGGAGAATAATGGGTAGGAGTCGAGAGGTGAAGAGTGTGTGCGTGTGAGTGTGCGTGTGCGTGTGTGTGTGCGTGTGTGTGTGTGTCCGTTCGGCTTGCAGAGATAAGAACACGGCCGTGCCAAGAAGTCCCTGCCTGTCGTAATAGGAGAATAATGGGTAGGAGTCGAGAGGTGAAGAGTGTATGTGTGTGTGCGTGTGTGCGTACGTGTGTGAGTGTGTGTGTGAATGTGTGTGTGTGTCAGTGTGTGTGTGTCCGTTCGGCTCGCAGAGATTAGAATACGGCCGTGGCAAGAAGTCCCTGCCTGTCGTAAGAGGCGACTAATGAATAGGAGTCGAGAGGTGAAGAGTGTATGTGTCTTTGTGTGTGTGCGTGTGTTTGTGTGTGTGTGAGTATGTGTGTGTATTTGTGTGTGTGTCCGTTTGGCTTGCAGAGATAAGAATACGGCCGAGGCAATAAGTCCATGCCTGTCGTAAGATGCGACCAATGGGTAGGAGTCGAGAGGTGAAGAGTGTATTTGTGTGTGTGTGCGTGTGTGCGTGTGTGCGTGTGTGTGTGCGTGGGTGCGTGTGTGTGTGTAAGTGTGTGTGTGTGTCCGTTCGGCTCGCAGAGATAAGAACACGGCCGTGGCAAGAAGTCCCTGCCTGTCGTAAGAGGCGACTAATGAATAGGAGTCGAGAGGTGAAGAGTGTATGTGTCTTTGTGTGTGTGCGTGTGTTTGTGTCTGTGTGGGTATGTGTGTGTATTTGTGTGTGTGTGTCCGTTTGGCTTGCAGAGATAAGAATACGGCCGAGGCAAGAAGGCCCTCTCTCTTGTAAGGGGCGACTAATAGGTAGGAGTCGAAAGGTGAATAGTGTATGTGTGTGTGTGTGTGTGTGTGTGCGTGTGTGGGTATGTGTGTGTTTGTGCGTGTGTGAGTGTGTGTGTATGTATGTGTGTGTCCATTCGGCTCGCAGAGATTAGAATACGGCCGACGCAAGAAGGTCATGCCTGTCTTAAGAGCGACTAATGGATAGGAGTCGAAAGGTGGAGAGTGTATACGTGTGTGCGCGTGTGTGCGTGCGTGTGTGTGTGTGTGTTCTTGTATGTGTGTGTGTGAGTGTGTGTGTGTCTGGTCGGCTCGCAGAGATAACAACATGGCCGTGGCAGGAAGGCCCTGCCTGTCGTAAGATGCGACTAATGGGTAGGAGTCGAGAGGTGAAGAGTGTATATGTGTGTGTGCGTGTGTGCGTGTGTGCGTTCGGTTTGCAGAGATAAGAACATGGCCGTGGCAGGAAGGCCCTGCCTGTCGTAAGAGGTGACTAATGGGTAGGAGTCGAGAGGTGAAGAGTGTGTGCGTGTGCGTGTGCGTGTGCGTGTGTGTGTGTGTGCGTGTGTGTGTGTCCGTTTGGCTTGCAGAGATAAGAACACGGCCGTGGCAAGAAGTCCCTGCCTGTCGTAAGAGGCGACTAATGAATAGGAGTCGAGAGGTGAAGAGCGTATGTGTCTTTGTGTGTGTGCGTGTGTTTTTGCGTGTGTGAGTATGTGTGTGTATTTGTGTGTGTGTGTCAGTTTGGCTTGCAGAGATAAGAATACGGCCGAGGCAAGAAGGCCCTGAATGTCGTAAGAGGCGACTTATGGGTAGGAGTCGAGAGGTTAAGAGTGTATGTGTGTGTGTGTGTGTGTGTCCGTTCGGCTTGCAGAGATAAGAACACGGCCGAGGCAAGAAGACCCTGCCTGTCGTGAGAGACGACTAATAGGTAGGAGTCGAGAGGTGAAGAATGTATGTGTGTGTGCGTATGTGCGTGTTTGTGTGTGTGAGTGTATGTGTGTGTGCGTGTGTGCGTGCGTGTGTGCGTGTGTGTGTGAGTGTGTGTGTATGTATGTGTCCGTTCGGCTTGCAGAGATAAGAACACGGCCGTGGCAAGAAGTCCCTGCCTGTCGTAAGAGGAGAATAATGGGTAGGAGTCGAGAGGTGAAGAGTGTGTGCGTGTGAGTGTGCGTGTTCGTGTGTGTGTGCGTGTGGGTGTGTGTCCGTTCGGCTTGCAGATATAAGAACACGGCCGTGGCAAGAAGTCCCTGCCTGTCGTAAGAGGAGAATAATGGGTAGGAGTCGAGAGGTGAAGAGTGTATGTGTGTGTGTGCGTGTGTGCGTACGTGTGTGAGTGTATGTGTGTGTGTGTGTGTGTGAGTGTGTGTGTGTCCGTTCGGCTTGCAGAGATAAGAACACGGCCGTGGCAAGAAGTCCCTGCCTGTCGTAAGAGGAGAATAATGGGTAGGAGTCGAGAGGTGAAGAGTGTGTGCGTGTGAGTGTGCGTGTGCGTGTGTGTGTGCGTGTGTGTGTGTGTCCGTTCGGCTTGCAGAGATAAGAACACGGCCGTGCCAAGAAGTCCCTGCCTGTCGTAATAGGAGAATAATGGGTAGGAGTCGAGAGGTGAAGAGTGTATGTGTGTGTGCGTGTGTGCGTACGTGTGTGAGTGTGTGTGTGAATGTGTGTGTGTGTCAGTGTGTGTGTGTCCGTTCGGCTCGCAGAGATTAGAATACGGCCGTGGCAAGAAGTCCCTGCCTGTCGTAAGAGGCGACTAATGAATAGGAGTCGAGAGGTGAAGAGTGTATGTGTCTTTGTGTGTGTGCGTGTGTTTGTGTGTGTGTGAGTATGTGTGTGTATTTGTGTGTGTGTCCGTTTGGCTTGCAGAGATAAGAATACGGCCGAGGCAATAAGTCCATGCCTGTCGTAAGATGCGACCAATGGGTAGGAGTCGAGAGGTGAAGAGTGTATTTGTGTGTGTGTGCGTGTGTGCGTGTGTGCGTGTGTGTGTGCGTGGGTGCGTGTGTGTGTGTAAGTGTGTGTGTGTGTCCGTTCGGCTCGCAGAGATAAGAACACGGCCGTGGCAAGAAGTCCCTGCCTGTCGTAAGAGGCGACTAATGAATAGGAGTCGAGAGGTGAAGAGTGTATGTGTCTTTGTGTGTGTGCGTGTGTTTGTGTGTGTGTGGGTATGTGTGTGTATTTGTGTGTGTGTGTCCGTTTGGCTTGCAGAGATAAGAATACGGCCGAGGCAAGAAGGCCCTCTCTCTTGTAAGGGGCGACTAATAGGTAGGAGTCGAAAGGTGAATAGTGTATGTGTGTGTGTGTGTGTGTGCGTGTGTGGGTATGTGTGTGTTTGTGCGTGTGTGAGTGTGTGTGTATGTATGTGTGTGTCCATTCGGCTCGCAGAGATTAGAATACGGCCGACGCAAGAAGGTCATGCCTGTCTTAAGAGGCGACTAATGGATAGGAGTCGAAAGGTGGAGAGTGTATACGTGTGTGCGCGTGTGTGCGTGCGTGTGTGTGTGTGTGTTCTTGTATGTGTGTGTGTGAGTGTGTGTGTGTCTGGTCGGCTCGCAGAGATAACAACATGGCCGTGGCAGGAAGGCCCTGCCTGTCGTAAGATGCGACTAATGGGTAGGAGTCGAGAGGTGAAGAGTGTATATGTGTGTGTGCGTGTGTGCGTGTGTGCGTTCGGTTTGCAGAGATAAGAACATGGCCGTGGCAGGAAGGCCCTGCCTGTCGTAAGAGGTGACTAATGGGTAGGAGTCGAGAGGTGAAGAGTGTATGTGTGTGTGTGTGCGTGTGTGCGTCTGTGTGTGCGTGTGTGAGTGTGTGTGTATGTGTGTGTGTCCGTCTGGCTTGCAGAGGTAAGAATACGGCCAAGGCAAGAAGACCCAGCCAGTTGTAAGGGGCGACTAATAGGTAGGAGTCGAGAGGTGAAGAGTGTATGTGTGTGTCTGCGTGTGTGCGTGTGTTTGTGCGTGTGTGAGTATGTGTGTGTCCGTTCGGCTCGCAGAGATCAGAATACGTCCGTGGCAAGAAGGCCTTGCCTGTCTTAAGAGGCGACTAATGGATAGGAGTCGAAAGGTGGAGAGTGTGTGCTTGTGCGTGTGCGTGTGCGTGTGTGCGTTCGGCTTGCAGAGATAAGAACACGACCGTGGCAAGAAGTCCCTGCCTTTCGAAGGAGACGAATAATGGGTAGGAGTCGAGAGGTTAAGAGTGTATATGTGTGTGTGCGCGTGTGTGCGTGCGTGTGTTCTTGTATTTGTGTGTGTGAGTGTGTGTGTGTCCGGTCGGCTCGCAGAGATAAGAACATGGCTGTGGCAGGAAGGCCCTGCCTGTCGTAAGAGGCGACTAATGGGTAGGAGTCGAGAGGTGAAGAGTGTATGTGTATTTGTGCGTGTGTGCGTGTGTGTGTGCGTGTGTGAGTATGTGTGTGTGTCCGGTCGGCTCGCAGAGATGAGAACACGGCCGTGGCAAGAAGGCCCTGCCTGTCGTAAGAGGCGACTAATGGGTAGGAGTCGAGAGGTGAAGAATATATGTGTGTGTGCGTGTGTGCGTGTGTGTGTGTGTGTATGTGTGTGAGCGTGTGTGCGTGCGTGTGTGCGTGTGTCCGTTCGGCTTGCAGAGATAAGAACACGGTTGAGGCAAGAAGGCCCTGCCTGTCGTAAGAGGCGACTAATAGGTAGGAGTCGAGAGGTGAAGAATATATGTGTGTGTGCGTGTGTGCGTGTGTGTGTGTGTGTGTGTATGTGTGTGTGCGTGTGTGCGTGCGTGTGTGCGTGTGCGTGTGCGTGTGTGCGTGCGTGTGTGCGTGTGTGTGTGTGTTTGTGAGTGTGTGTGTGTGTTTGTATGTGTGTGTGTGTGTCCTTCGGCTCGCAGAGATACGAACACAACCAAGGCAAGAAGGCCCTGCCTGTCGTAAGAGGCGACTAATGGTTAGGAGTCAAGAGGTAAGTAGTGTATGTGTGTGTGTGTGTGCGTGTGTGTATGTGCGTGTGTGACTGTGTGTGTGTGTGTCCTTCGGCTCGCAGAGAAAAGAATACGGCCGTGGCAAGAAGGCCCTGCCTGTCGTAAGAGGCGACTAATGAGTAGGAGTCGCGAGATGGAGAGTGTATGTATGTGCGTGTGTGCGTGTGTGTGCGTGTATGTGTGTATGTGTGTGTGTCCTTCGGCTCGCAGAGATAAGATTACAGCCGTGGCAAGAAGGCCATGCTTATCGTAAGAGGCGACTAATAGGTAGGAGTCGAGAGGTGAAGAGTTTATGTGTGTGTGCGTGTGTGAGTGTGTGTGTATGTATGTGTGTCCGTTCGGCTTGCAGAGATAAGAATACAGCCGTGGCAAGAAGGCCATGCCTGTCGTAAGAGGCGACTAATGGGTAGAAGTCGAGAGGTAAAGAGTGTGCGTGTGTGTGTGTATGAGTGTGTGTGTGTGTCCCTTCGGCTCGCAGAGATAAGAATACGGCCGTGGCAAGAAGGCCATGCCTGCTGTAATGAGCGACTAATGGGTAGGAGTCGAGAGGTGAAGAATGTATGTGTGTGTGCGTGTGTGCGTGCGTGTGTGTGTGTGTTTGTGAGTGTGTGCGTGTGCGTGTGCGTGTGCGTGGGTGCGTGTGTGTGTGCGTGTGTGCGTGCGTGTGTGTGTGAGTGTGTGTGTGTCCGTTTGGCTCTCAGAGATAAGAACACGTCCGTAGCAAGAAGGCCCTGCCTGTCGTAAGAGACGACTAATGGATAGGAGTCGAGAGGTGGAGAGTGTGTGCGTGTACGTGTGCGTGTGCGTGTGTGCGTGTGTGCCTGTGTGCGTGTGTTTGTGTGTGCGTGTGTGTGTGTGTGTCCGTTCGGCTTGCAGAGATAAGAACACGGCCGTGGCAAGAAGTCCCTGCCTGTCGAAAGAGGAGAATAATGGGTAGGAGTCGAGAGGTGAAGAGTGTATGTGTGTGTGTGTGCGTGTGTGCGTGCGTGTTTAAGTGTGTCTGTATGTGAGTGTGTGTAAGTGTGTGTGTGTGCGGTCGGCTCGCAGAGATAAGAAAACAGCCGTGGCAAAAAGGCCATGAATGTCGTAAGAGGCAAGTAATAAGTAGGGGTCGAGAGGTGAAGAGTGTATGTGTGTGTGCGTGTGTGCGTGTTTGTGTGTGTGTGAGTGTATGTGTGTGTGCGTGTGTGCGTGCGTGTGTGTGTGTGTGTGTTTGTGAGTGTGTGTGTGTGTGTATGTGTGTGTGTCCCTTCGGCTCGCAGAGATAAGAAAACAGCCGTGGCAAGAAGGCGATGCAAATCGTACGGGGCGACTAATGGGTAGGAGTCGAGAGTTGAAGAGTGGGCGACTAATAAGTAGGAGTCGAGAGGTGAAAAGTGTATGTGTGTGTGCGTGTGTGCGTGTGTGTGTGTGTGTGAGTATGTGTGTGTGTTAGTTCGGCTTGCAGAGATAAGAAGACGGCCGAGGCAAGAAGGCCCTGCCTGTCGTGAGAGACGACTAATAGGTAGGAGTCGAGAGGTGAAGAATGTATGTGTGTGTGCGTGTGTGCGTGTTTGTGTGTGTGTGAGAGTATGTGTGTGTGCGTGTATGCGTGCGTGTGTGCGTGTGTGTGTGTGAGTGTGTGTGTGTATGTGTGTGTGTGACCCTTCGCTCGCAGAGATAAGAAAAAAGCGGTGGCAAGAAGGCCATGCCTGTCGTAAGAGGCGACTAATGGATAGGAGTCGAGAGGTGGAGAGTGTGTGCGTGTGCGTGTGCGTGTGCGTGTGTGTGCGTGTGTGCGTGCGTGTGTGTGTGGGTGTGTGTGTAAGTGTGTGTGTCCGTTCGGCACACAGAGATAAGAACTCCTCTGTGGCAAGTAGTCCCTGTTGTAAGAGGAGAATAATGGGTAGGAGTCGAGAGGTGAAGAGTGTATGTGTGTGTGTGTGTGCGTGCGTGTTTAAGTGTGTGTGTATGTAAGTGTGTGAGTGTGTGTGAGTGTGTGTGTGTGCGGTCGGCTCGCAGAGATAAGAACACAGCCGTGGCAAGAAGGCCCTGCCTGTCGTAAGAGGCGAGTAATAAGTAGGATTCGAGAGGTGAAGAGTGTATGTGTGTGTGTGCGAGTGTGCGTGTGTGTGTGCGTGTGTGAGTATGTGTGTGTGTTAGTTCGGCTTGCAGAAATAAGAACACGACCGAGGCAAGAAGGCCCTGCCTGTCGTAAGAGGCGACTCATAGGTAGGAGTCGAGAGGTGAAGAATGTATGTGTGTGTGCGTGTGTGCGTGTTTGTGTGTGTGTGAGTGTATGTGTGTGTGCGTGTGTGCGTGCGTGTGTGTGTGTGTGTTTGTGAGTGTGTGTGTGTATGTGTGTGTGTCCCTTCGGCTCGCAGAGATAAGTAAACAGCCGTGGCAAGAAGGCGATGCAAATCGTACGGGGCGACTAATGGGTAGGAGTCGAGAGGTGAAGAGTGGGCGACTAATAAGTAGGAGGCGAGTGGTGAAAAGTGTATGTGCGTGTGTGCGTGTGTGCGTGTGTGTGTGCGTGTGAGCGTGCGTGTGTGTGTGAGTGTGTGTGTATGTCCGTTCGGCTCGCAGAGATAAGAACATGGCCGTGGCAAGAAGGCCCTGCCTGTCGTAAAGGGCGACTAATGGGTAGGAGTCGAGAGGTGAAGAGTGTATGTGTGTGTGTACGTGTGTGCGTGTGTGTGTGCGTGTGTGAGTATGTGTGTGTGTCCGTTCGGCTTGCAGAGATAAGAATACGTCCGTGGCAAGAAGTCCCTGAATGTCGTAAGAGGCGACTAATGGGTAGAAGTCGGGAGGTTAAGAGTGTATGTGTGTGTGTGTGTGAGTGTGTGTGTGTCCGTTCGGCTTGCAGAGATAAGAACACGGCCGAGGCAAGAAGACCCTGCCTGTCGTGAGAGACGACTAATAGGTAGGAGTCGAGAGGTGAAGAATGTATGTGTGTGTGCGTATGTGCGTGTTTGTGTGTGTGAGTGTATGTGTGTGTGCGTGTGTGCGTGCGTGTGTGCGTGTGTGTGTGAGTGTGTGTGTATGTGTGTGTCCGTTCCGCTTGCAGAGATATGAACACGGCCGTGGCAAGAAGTCCCTGTCTGTCGTAAGAGGAGAATAATGGGTAGGAGTCGAGAGGTGAAGAGTGTGTGCGTGTGCGTGTGCGTGTGCGTGTGTGTGTGCGTGTGTGTGTGTCCGTTCGGCTTGCAGAGATAAGAACACGGCTGTGGCAAGAAGTCCCTGCCTGTCGTAAGAGGAGAATTATGGGTAGGAGTCGAGAGGTGAAGAGTGTATGTGTGTGTGCGTGTGTGCGTACGTGTGTGAGTGTGTGTGTGAATGTGTGTGTGTGTCAGTGTGTGTGTGTCCGGTCGGCTCGCAGAGATAATAACACGGCCGTGGCAAGAAGTCCCTGCCTGTCGTAATAGGAGAATAATGGGTAGGAGTCGAGAGGTGAAGAGTGTATGTGTCTGTGTGTGTGCGTGTGTTTTTGCGTGTGTGAGTATGTGTGTTTATTTGTGTGTGTGTGTCCGTTTGGCTTGCAGAGATAATAATACGGCCCAGGCAAGAAGGCCCTGTCTGTCGTAAGAGGCGACTAATGGGTAGGAGTCGAGAGGTGGAGAGTGTGTGTGTATGCGTGTGTGTGTGTGTCCGTTCGGCTTGCAGAGATAAGAACACGGCCGTGGCAAGAAGTCCCTGCCTGTCGTAATAGGAGAATAATGGGTAGGAGTCGAGAGGTAAAGAATGTATGTGTGTGTGTGCGTGTGTGCGTACGTGTGTGAGCGTGTGTGTGAATGTGTGTGTGTCAGTGTGTGTGTGTCCGTTCGGCTCGCAGAGATTAGAATACGGCCGAGGCAATAAGTCCATGCCTGTCGTAAGATGCGACTAATGGGTAGGAGTCGAGGGGTTAAGAGTGTATTTGTGTGTGTGTGCGTGTGTGCGTGTGTGTGTGCGTAGGTGCGTGTGTGTGTGTAAGTATGTGTGTGTCCGTTCGGCTCGCAGAGATAAGAACACGGCCGTGGCAAGAAGTCCCTGCCTGTCGTAAGAGGCGACTAATGAATAGGAGTCGAGAGGTGAAGAGTGTATGTGTCTTTGTGTGTGTGCGTGTATTTGTGCGTGTGTGAGTATATGTCTGTATTTGTGTGTGTGTCCGTTTGGCTTGCAGAGATAAGAATACGGCCGATGCAAGAAGGCCCTCTCTCTTGTAAGGGGCGACTAATAGGTAGGAGTCGAAAGGTGAATAGTGTATGTGTGTGTGTGTGTGCGTGTGTGGGTATGTGTGTGTTTGTGCGTGTGTAAGTGTGTGTGTGTGTATGTATGTGTGTGTCCATTCGGCTCGCAGAGATTAGAATACGGCCGAGGCAATAAGGTCATGCCTGTCTTAAGAGGCGACTAATGGATAGGAGTCGAAAGGTGGAGAGTGTATATGTGTGTGTGTGCGTGTGTGCGTGCGTGTGTGTGCGTGTTCTTGTATGTGTTTGTGTGAGTGGGTGTGTGTCCGGTCGGCTCGCAGAGATAAAAACATGGCCGTGGCAGGAAGGCCCTGCCTATCGTAAGAGGCGACTAATGGGTAGGAGTCGAGGGTGAAGAGTGTATGTGTGTGTGTGTGTGTGTGCGTGTGTGCGTGTGCGTGTGTGCGTTCGTCTTGCAGAGATAAGAACACGACCGTGGCAAGAAGTCCCTGCCTTTCGAAAGAGAAGAATAGTGGGTAGGAGTCGAGAGGTGAAGAGTGTATATGTGTGTGTGCGCGTGTGTGCGTTCGTGTGTGTGTGTGTTCTTGTATGTGTGTGTGTGAGTGGGTGTGTGTCCGGTCGGCTCGCAGAGATAAGAACATGGCCGTGGCAGGAAGGCCCTGCCTGTCGTAAGAGGCGACTAATGGGTAGGAGTCGAGAGGTGAAGAGTGTATGTGTGTGTGTGCGTGTGTGCGTGTGTGTGTGCGTGTGTGAGTGTGTGTGTATGTGTGTGTGTCCGTCTGGCTTGCAGAGGTAAGAATACGGCAAAGGCAAGAAGACCCTACCAGTTGTAAGGGGCGACTAATAGGTAGGAGTCGAGAGGTGAAGAGTGTATGTGTGTGTGTGCGTGTGTGCGTGTGTGTGAGCGTGTGTGAGTATGTGTGTGTGTCCGTTCGGCTTGCAGAGATAAGAACACGGCCGTGGCAAGAAGTCCCTGCCTGTCGTAAGAGGAGAATAATGGGTAGGAGTCGAGAGGTGAAGAGTGTATGTGTGTGTGTGTGTGTGCGTGTGTGCGTGTGTGGGCGTGTGTGAGTGTGTGTGTATGTGTGTGTCCGTTTGGCTTGCAGAGATAAGAATACGGCCGAGGCCAGAAGGCCCTGCCTCTTGTAAGGGTCGACTAATAAGTAGGAGTCGAGAGGTGAAGAGTGTATGTGTGTGTGTGCGTGTGTGCGTGTGTGTGTGCGTGTGTGTGTGCGTGTGTGAGTATGTGTGTGTGTTAGTTTGGCTTGCAGAGATGAGAACACGACCGCGGCAAGAAGGCCCTGCTTATCGTAAGAGGCGACTAAAAGGTAGGAGTCGAGAGGTGAAGAGTGTATGTGTGTGTGCGTGTGTGCGTGTGTGTGTGTTTGTGCGTGTGTGAGTGTGTGTGTATGAGTGTGTGTGTCCGTTCGGCTTGCAGAGATATGAATACGGCCGGGGCAAGAAGGCCCTGCCTCTCGTAAGAGGCGACCAAAAGGGAGGAGTCGAGAGGTGAATAGTGTATGTGTGTGTGTGTGACTGTGTGTTTTTGTCCGCTCGGCTCGCAGAGATAAGATTACGGCCGTGGCAAGAAGGCCCTGCCTGTCTTAAGAGGCGGCTAATGGATAGGTGTCGAGAGGTGGAGAGTGTGTGCGTGTGCCTGTGTGCGTGTATTTGTGTGTGCGTGTGTGTGTGTGCGTGTGTGTGTGTGTCCGTTCGGCTTGCAGAGATAAGAACACGGTTGAGGCAAGAAGGCCCTGCCTGTCGTAAGAGGCG
>NW_027311889.1:1930000-1940000 GCF_040954645.1 Diabrotica undecimpunctata | reverse complement strand
CTTAAGAGGCGACTAATGGATAGGAATCGAGAGGTGGAGAGTGTGTGCGTGTTCGTATGCGTGTGCGTGTGTGCGTGTGTGCGTGTGTGTCTGTGTGCGTGTGTTTGTGTGTGCGTGTGTGTGTGTCCGTTCGGCTTGCAGAGATAAGAACACGGCCGTGGCAAGAAGTCCCTGCCTGTCGTAAGAGGAGAATAATGGGTAGAAGTCGAGAGGTGAATACTGTATGTGTGCTTGCGTGTGTGTGTGTGTGTGTGTGTGAGTGTGTATGTGTGTCCGTTCGGCTCGCAGAGATAAGAAAACGGCCGTGGCAAGAAGTCCCTGAATGTCGTAAGAGTCGACTAATGGGTAGGAGTCTAGAGGTGAAGCGTGTATGTGTGTGTGTGTGTGCGAGTGTATGTATGTGTGTCAGTTCGGCTTGCAGAGATAAGAATACGTCCGTGTCAAGAAGGCCCTGCCTGTCTTAAGAGGCGACTAATGGATAGGAGTCGAGAGGTTGAGAGTGTGTGCGTGTGCGTATGCGTGTGCGTGTGCGTGGGTGCGTGTGTGTGTGTGTGTGTGTGCGTGTGTGCGTGCGTGTGTGTGTGGGTGTGTGTGTGAGTGTGTGTGTCCGTTCGGCACACAGAGATAAGAACTCGACTGTGGCAAGTAGTCCCTGCCTGTTGTAAGAGGCGACTAATGGGTAGGAGTCGAAAGGTGAAGTGTGTATGTGTGTGTGTGTATGTGTGCTTGTGTGCGTGTGTGTGTGTGTGTGTGTATGTGTGTGTGTGTGTGTGTCCCTTCGGCTCGCGGAGATAAGAAAACAGCGGTGGCAAGAAGGCCATGCCTGTCGTAAGGGGCGACTAATGGGTAGGAGTCAAGAGGTGAAGAGTGTATGTGTGCGTGCGTGTGTGCGTGTATGTGTGTGTGAGTGTGTGTGTATGTATGTGTGTGTCCGTTCGGCTCGCAGAGATTAGAATACGGCCGAGGCAATAAGTCCATGCCTGTCGTAAGAGGCGACTAATGGGTAGGAGTCGAGAGGTGAAGAGTGTATTTGTGTGTGTGCGTGTGTTTGTGCGTGTGTGAGTGTGTGTGTATGTGTTTGTGTGTCTGTTTGGCTGGCAGAGATAAGAATACGGCCGAGGCAAGAAGGCCCTGCCTGTCTTAAGAGAAGACTAATGGATAGGAGTCGAGAGGTGGAGAGTGTGTGCGTGTTCGTGTACGTGTGCGTGTGTGCGTGTGTGCCTGTGTGCGTGTGTTTGTGTGTGCGTGTGTGTGTGTCCGTTCGGCTCGCAGAGATAAGAACACGGCCGTGGCAAGAAGGTCCTGCCTGTCGTAAGAAGCGACAAATGAATAGGAGTCGAGAGGTGAAAAGTGTATGTGTCTGTGTGTGTGTACGTGTGTTTGTGTCTGTTTGGCTGGCAGAGATAAGAATACGGCCGAGGCAAGAAGGCCCTGCCTGTCTTAAGAGGCGACTAATGGATAGGAGTCGAGAGGTGGAGAGTGTGTGCGTGTTCGTGTACGTGTGCGTGTGTGCCTGTGTGCGTGTGTTTGTGTGTGTGTGTCCGTTCGGCTCACAGAGATAAGAATACGTCCGTGGCAAGAATTCCCTGCCTGTCTTAAGAGGCGACTAATGGATAGGAATCGAGAGGTGGAGAGTGTGTGCGTGTGCGTGTGCGTGTGTGCGTTTGTGCGTGTGTGCCTGTGTGCGTGTGTTTGTGTGTGCGTGTGTGTATCCGTTCGGCTTGCAGAGATAAGAACACGGCCGTGGCAAGAAGTCCCTGCCTGTCGTAAGAGGAGAATAATGGGTAGAAGTCGAGAGGTGAATAGTGTATGTGTGCTTGCGTTTGTGTGTGTGTGAGTGTGTGTGTGTGTGTCCGTTCGGCTTGCAGAGATAAGAATGCGTTCGTGGCAAGAAGGCCCTGCCTGTCTTAAGAGGCGACTAATGGATAGGAATCGAGAGGTGGAGAGTGTGTGCGTGTGCGTTTGCGTGTGTGCGTTTGTGCCTGTGTGCGTGTGTTTGTGTGTGCGTGTGTGTGTGTGTCCGGTCGGCTCGCTGAAATGAGAACACAACCGTGGCAAGAAGGCCCTGCCTGTCGTAAGAGGCGACTAATGGGGAAGGAGTCGAGAGGTGAAGAGGGTATGTGTGCTTGCGTGTGTGTGTGTGTGTGTGTGTGTGTGTGAGTGTGTGCGTGTCCGTTCGGCTCGCAGAGATAAGAATGCGTTCGTGGCAAGAATGCCCTGCCTGTCTTAAGAGGCGACTAATGGATAGGAATCGAGAGGTGGAGAGTGTGTGCGTGTGCGTATGCGTGTGCGTGTGTGCGTGTGTGGGTGTGTGTCTGTGTGCGTGTGTTTGTGTGTGCGTGTGTGTGTGTCCGTTCGGCTTGCAGAGATAAGAACACGGCCGTGGCAAAATCCCTGCCTGTCGTAAGAGGAGAATAATGGGTAGAAGTCTAGAGGTGAATACTGTATGTGTGCTTGCGTGTGTGTGTGTGTGTGAGTGTGGATGTGTGTCCGTTTGGCTCGCAGAGATAAGAAAACGGCCGTGGCAAGAAGTCCCTGAATGTCGTAAGAGTCGACTAATGGGTAGGAGTCTAGAGGTGAAGCGTATATGTGTGTGTGTGTGCGAGTGTATGTATGTGTGTCCGTTCGGCTTGCAGAGATAGGAATACGTCCGTGGCAAGAAGGCCCTGCCTGTCTTAAGAGGCGACTAATGGATAGGAGTCGAGAGGTTGAGAGTGTGTGCGTGTGCGTGTGCGTGTGCGTGTGCGTGTGCGTGGGTGCGTGTGTGTGTGTGTGTGTGCGTGTGTGCGTGCGTGTGTGTGTGGGTGTGTGTGTGAGTGTGTGAGTATGTGTGTGTGTTAGTTTGGCTTGCAGAGATGAGAACACGACCGCGGCAAGAAGGCCCTGCTTATCGTAAGAGGCGACTAAAAGGTAGGAGTCGAGAGGTGGAGAGTGTGTGCGTGTGCGTATGCGTGTGCGTGTGTGCGTGTGTGGGTGTGTGTCTGTGTGCGTGTGTTTGTGTGTGCGTGTGTGTTTTTGTCCGCTCGGCTCGCAGAGATAAGCTAACGGCCGTGGCAAGAAGGCCCTGCCTGTCTTAAGAGGCGGCTAATGGATAGGTGTCGAGAGGTGGAGAGTGTGTGCGTGTGCGTGTACGTGTGCGTGGGTGCGTGTGTGTGCGTGTGTGCGTGTGTGTGTGTGAGTGTGTGTGTGTCCGTTCGGCTCGCAGAGATAAGAACACGGCCGTGGCAAGAAGTCCCTGAATGTCGTAAGAGGCGACTAATGGGTAGCAGTCGAGAGGTGAAGCGTGTATGTGTGTGTATGTGTGAGTGCGAGTGTGTGTGTGTGTGTGTCCGTTTGGCTCGCAGAGATAAGAACACGTCCGTAGCAAGAAGGCCCTGCTTGTCGTAAGAGGCGACTAATGGATAGGAGTCGAGAGGTGGAGAGTGTGTGCGTGTACGTGTGCGTGCGTGTTTAAGTGTGTGTGTATGTAAGTGTGTGAGTGTGTGTGAGTGTGTGTGTGTGTGCGGTCGGCTCGCAGAGATAAGAACACAGCCGTGGCAAGAAGGCCCTGCCTGTCGTAAGAGGCGAGTAATAAGTAGGAGTCGAGAGGTGAAGAGTGTATGTGTGTGTGTGCGTGTGTGCGTACGTGTGTGAGTGTGTGTGTGAATGTGTGTGTGTGTCAGTGTGTGTGTGTCCGTTCGGCTCGCAGAGATTAGAATACGGCCGAGGCAATAAGTCCATGCCTGTCGTAAGATGCGACTAATGGGTAGGAGTCGAGAGGTGAAGAGTGTATTTGTGTGTGTGTGCGTGTGTGCGTGTGTGTGTGCGTGGGTGCGTGTGTGCGTGTGTGTGTGAGTGTGTGTGTGTATGTGTGTGTCCGTTCGGCTTGCAGAGATAAGAATACGTCCGTGGCAAGAAGTCCCTAAATGTCGTAAGAGGCGACTAATGGGTAGAAGTGGAGAGGTTAAGAGTGTATGTGTGTGTGTGTGTGAGTGTGTGTGTGTCCGTTCGGCTTGCAGAGATAAGAACACGGCCGAGGCAAGAAGACCCTGCCTGTCGTGAGAGACGACTAATAGGTAGGAGTCGAGAGGTGAAGAATGTATGTGTGTGTGCGTATGTGCGTGTTTGTGTGTGTGAGTGTATGTGTGTGTGCGTGTGTGCGTGTGTGCGTGCGTGTGTGCGTGTGTGTGTGAGTGTGTGTGTATGTGTGTGTCCGTTTGGCTTGCAGAGATAAGAACACGGCCGTGGCAAGAAGTCCCTGCCTGTCGTAAGAGGAGAATAATGGGTAGGAGTCGAGAGGTGAAGAGTGTGTGCGTGTGCGTGTGCGTGTGTGTGTGCGTGTGTGTGTGTCCGTTCGGCTTGCAGAGATAAAAACACGGCCGTGGCAAGAAGTCCCTGCCTGTCGTAAGAGGAGAATAATGGGTAGGAGTCGAGAGGTGAAGAGTGTATGTGTGTGTGCGTGTGTGCGTACGTGTGTGAGTGTGTGTGTGTGAATGTGTGTGTGTGTGTCAGTGTGTGTGTGTCCGGTCGGCTCGCAGAGATAATAACACGGCCGTGGCAAGAAGTCCCTGCCTTTCGTAATAGGAGAATAATGGGTAGGAGTCGAGAGGTGAAGAGTGTATGTGTCTTTGTGTGTGTGCGTGTGTTTTTGCGTGTGTGAGTATGTGTGTTTATTTGTGTGTGTGTGTCCGTTTGGCTTGCAGTGATAAGAATACGGCCAAGGCAAGAAGGCCCTGCCTGTCGTAAGAGGCGACTAATGGGTAGGAGTCGAGAGGTGGAGAGTGTGTGTATGCGTGTGTGTGTGTGTCCGTTCGGCTTGCAGAGATAAGAACACGGCCGTGGCAAGAAGTCCCTGCCTGTCGTAATAGGAGAATAATGGGTAGGAGTCGAGAGGTGAAGAGTGTATGTGTGTGTGTGCGTGTGTGCGTACGTGTGTGAGTGTGTGTGTGAATGTGTGTGTGTGTGTCAGTGTGTGTGTGTCCGTTCGGCTCGCAGAGATTAGAATACGGCCGAGGCAATAAGTCCATGCCTGTCGTAAGATGCGACTAATGGCTAGAAGTCGAGGGGTTAAGAGTGTATTTGTGTGTGTGTGCGTGTGTGCGTGTGTGTGTGAGTAGGTGCGTGTGTGTGTGTAAGTATGTGTGTGTCCGTTCGGCTCGCAGAGATAAGAATACGGCCGTGGCAAGAAGTCCCTGCCTGTCTTAAGAGGCGACTAATGAATAGGAGTCGAGAGGTGAATAGTGTATGTGTCTTTGTGTGTGTGCGTGTATTTGTGCGTGTGTGAGTATATGTCTGTATTTGTGTGTGTGTCCGTTTGGATTGCAGAGATAAGAATACGGCCAAGGCAAGAAGGCCCTCTCTCTTGTAAGGGGCGACTAATAGGTAGGAGTCGAAAGGTGAATAGTGTATGTGTGTGTGTGTGCGTGTGTGGGTATGTGTGTGTTTGTGCGTGTGTAAGTGTGTGTGTGTGTATGTATGTGTGTGTCCATTCGGCTCGCAGAGATTAGAATACGGCCGAGGCAATAAGGTCATGCCTGTCTTAAGAGGCGACTAATGGATAGGAGTCGAAAGGTGGAGAGTGTATATGTGTGTGTGCGCGTGTGTGCGTGCGTGTGTGTGCGTGTTCTTGTATGTGTGTGTGTGAGTGGGTGTGTGTCCGGTCGGCTCGCAGAGATAAAAACATGGCCGTGGCAGGAAGGCCCTGCCTATCGTAAGAGGCGACTAATGGGTAGGAGTCGAGGGTGAAGAGTGTATGTGAGTGTGTGTGCGTGTGTGCGTGTGCGTGTGTGGGTTCGTCTTGCAGAGATAAGAACACGACCGTGGCAAGAAGTCCCTGCCTTTCGAAAGAGAAGAATAATGGGTAGGAGTCGAGAGGTGAAGAGTGTATATGTGTGTGTGCGCGTGTGTGCGTTCGTGTGTGTGTGTGTTCTTGTATGTGTGTGTGTAAGTGTGTGTGTGTCCGGTCGGCTCGCAGAGATAAGAACATGGCCGTGGCAGGAAGGCCCTGCCTGTCGTAAGAGGCGACTAATGGGTAGGAGTCGAGAGGTGAAGAGTGTATGTGTGTGTGTGTGCGTGTGTGCGTGTGTGTGCGTGTGTGAGTGTGTGTGTATGTGTGTGTGTCCATCTGGCTTGCAGAGGTAAGAATACGGCAAAGGCAAGAAGACCCTACCAGTTGTAAGGGGCGACTAATAGGTAGGAGTCGAGAAGTGAAGAGTGTATGTGTGTGTGTGCGTGTGTGCGTGTGTGTGTGCATGTGTGAGTATGTGTGTGTGTCCGTTCGGCTTGCAGAGATAAGAACACGGCCGTGGCAAGAAGTCCCTGCCTGTCGTAAGAGGAGAATAATGGGTAGGAGTCGAGAGGTGAAGAGTGTATGTGTGTGTGTGTGTGCGTGTGTGCGTGTGTGGGCGTGTGTGAGTGTGTGTGTGTGTATGTGTGTGTCCGTTTGGCTTGCAGAGATAAGAATACGGCCGAGGCCAGAAGGCCCTGCCTCTTGTAAGGGTCGACTAATAAGTAGGAGTCGAGAGGTGAAGAGTGTATGTGTGTGTGTGCGTGTGTGCGTGTGTGTGTGCGTGTGTGTGTGCGTGTGTGAGTATGTGTGTGTGTTAGTTTGGCTTGCAGAGATGAGAACACGACCGCGGCAAGAAGGACCTGCTTATCGTAAGAGGCGACTAAAAGGTAGGAGTCGAGAGGTGAAGAGTGTATGTGTGTGTGCGTGTGTGCGTGTGTGTGTGTTTGTGCGTGTGTGAGTGTGTGTGTATGAGTGTGTGTGTCCGTTCGGCTTGCAGAGATATGAATACGGCCGGGGCAAGAAGGCCCTGCCTCTCGTAAGAGGCGACCAAAAGGGAGGAGTCGAGAGGTGAATAGTGTATGTGTGTGTGTGTGACTGTGTGTTTTTGTACGCTCGTCTCGCAGAGATAAGATTACGGCCGTGGCAAGAAGGCCCTGCCTGTCTTAAGAGGCGGCTAATGGATAGGTGTCGAGAGGTGGAGAGTGTGTGCGTGTGCGTGTACGTGTGCGTGGGTGCGTGTGTGTGCGTGTGTGCGTGTGTGTGTGTGTGAGTGTGTGTGTGTCCGTTCGGCTCGCAGAGATAAGAACACGGCCGTGGCAAGAAGTCCCTGAATGTCGTAAGAGGCGACTAATGGGTAGGAGTCGAGAGGTGAAGCGTGTATGTGTGTGTATGTGTGTGTGCGAGTGTGTGTGTGTGTCCGTTTGGCTCGCAGAGATAAGAACACGACCGTAGCAAGAAGGCCCTGCCTGTCGTAAGAGGCCACTAATGGATAGGAGTCGAGAGGTGGAGAGTGTGTGCGTGTACGTGTGCGTGCGTGTTTAAGTGTGTGTGTATGTAAGTGTGTGAGTGTGTGTGAGTGTGTGTGTGTGCGGTCGGCTCGCAGAGATAAGAACACAGCCGTGGCAAGAAGGCCCTGCCTGTCGTAAGAGGCGAGTACTAAGTAGGAGTCGAAAGGTGAAGAGTGTATGTGTGTGTGTGCGTGTGTGCGTACGTGTGTGAGTGTGTGTGTGAATGTGTGTGTGTGTCAGTGTGTGTGTGTCCGTTCGGCTCGTAGAGATTAGAATACGGCCGAGGCAATAAGTCCATGCCTGTCGTAAGATGCGACTAATGGGTAGGAGTCGAGAGGTGAAGAGTGTATTTGTGTGTGTGTGCGTGTGTGCGTGTGTGCGTGTGTGTGTGCGTGGGTGCGTGTGTGTGTGTAAGTGTGTGTGTGTGTCCGTTCGGCTCGCAGAGATAAGAACACGGCCGTGGCAAGAAGTCCCTGCCTGTCGTAAGAGGCGACTAATGAATAGGAGTCGAGAGGTGAAGAGTGTATGTGTCTTTGTGTGTGTGCGTGTGTTTGTGTGTGTGTGAGTATGTGTGTGTATTTGTGTGTGTGTCCGTTTGGCTTGCAGAGATAAGAATACGGCCGAGGCAAGAAGGCCCTCTCTCTTGTAAGGGGCGACTAATAGGTAGGAGTCGAAAGGTGAATAGTGTATGTGTGTGTGTGTGTGTGCGTGTGTGGGTATGTGTGTGTTTGTGCGTGTGTGAGTGTGTGTGTGTATGTATGTGTGTGTCCATTCGGCTCGCAGAGATTAGAATACGGCCGACGCAAGAAGGTCATGCCTGTCTTAAGAGGCGACTAATGGAGAGGAGTCGAAAGGTGGAGAGTGTATACGTGTGTGCGCGTGTGTGCGTGCGTGTGTGTGTGTGTGTGTTCTTGTATGTGTGTGTGTGAGTGTGTGTGTGTCTGGTCGGCTCGCAGAGATAACAACATGGCCGTGGCAGGAAGGCCCTGCCTGTCGTAAGATGCGACTAATGGGTAGGAGTCGAGAGGTGAAGAGTGTATATGTGTATGTGCGTGTGTGCGTGTGTGCGTTCGGTTTGCAGAGATAAGAACATGGCCGTGGCAGGAAGGCCCTGCCTGTCGTAAGAGGTGACTAATGGGTAGGAGTCGAGAGGTGAAGAGTGTATGTGTGTGTGTGCGTGTGTGGGTGTGTGTGCGTGTGTGAGTGTGTGTGTATGTGTGTGTGTCCGTCTGGCTTGCAGAGGTAAGAATACGGCCAAGGCAAGAAGACCCAGCCAGTTGTAAGGGGCGACTAATAGGTAGGAGTCGAGAGGTGAAGAGTGTATGTGTGTGTCTGCGTGTGTGCGTGTGTTTGTGCGTGTGTGAGTATGTGTGTGTCCGTTCGGCTTGCAGAGATAAGAATACGTCCGTGGCAAGAAGGCCCTGCCTGTCTTAAGAGGCGACTAATGGATAGGAGTCGAGAGGTGGAAAGTGTGTGCGTGTGCCTGTGCGTGTGCGTGTGCGTGTGTGCGTGTGTGCGTGTGTGCCTGTGTGCGTGTGTTTGTGTGTGCGTGTGTGTGTGTCTGTTCGGCTTTCAGAGATAAGAACACGGCCGTGGCAAGAAGTCCCTACCTGTCGTAAGAGGAGAATAATGGGTAAGAGTCGAGAGGTGAATAGTGTATGTGTGTGTGTGTGCGTGTGTAAGTGTGTGTGTGTGAGTGTGTGTGTGTGTCCGTTCGGCTCGCAGAGATCAGAATACGTCCGTGGCAAGAAGGCCTTGCCTGTCTTAAGAGGCGACTAATGGATAGGAGTCGAAAGGTGGAGAGTGTGTGCTTGTGCGTGTGCGTGTGCGTGTGTGCGTTCGGCTTGCAGAGATAAGAACACGACCGTGGCAAGAAGTCCCTGCCTTTCGAAGGATACGAATAATGGGTAGGAGTCGAGAGGTTAAGAGTGTATATGTGTGTGTGCGCGTGTGTGCGTGCGTGTGTTCTTGTATTTGTGTGTGTGAGTGTGTGTGTGTCCGGTCGGCTCGCAGAGATAAGAACATGGCCGTGGCAGGAAGGCTCTGCCTGTCGTAAGAGGCGACTAATGGGTAGGAGTCGAGAGGTGAAGAGTGTATGTGTGTTTGTGCGTGTGTGCGTGTGTGTGTGCGTGTGTGAGTATGTGTGTGTGTCCGGTCGGCTCGCAGAGATGAGAACACGGCCGTGGCAAGAAGGCCCTGCCTGTCGTAAGAGGCGACTAATGGGTAGGAGTCGAGAGGTGAAGAATATATGTGTGTGTGCGTGTGTGCGTGTGTGTGTGTGTGTATGTGTGTGTGCGTGTGTGCGTGCGTGTGTGCGTGTGTCCGTTCGGCTTGCAGAGATAAGAACACGGTTGAGGCAAGAAGGCCCTGCCTGTCGTAAGAGGCGACTAATAGGTAGGAGTCGAGAGGTGAAGAATATATGTGTGTGTGCGTGTGTGCGTGTGTGTGTGTGTGTGTATGTGTGTGTGCGTGTGTGCGTGCGTGTGTGCGTGTGCGTGTGCGTGTGTGCGTGCGTGTGTGCGTGTGTGTGTGTGTTTGTGAGTGTGTGTGTGTGTTTGTATGTGTGTGTGTGTGTCCTTCGGCTCGCAGAGATACGAACACAACCAAGGCAAGAAGGCCCTGCCTGTCGTAAGAGGCGACTAATGGTTAGGAGTCAAGAGGTAAGTAGTGTATGTGTGTGTGTGTGTGCGTGTGTGTATGTGCGTGTGTGACTGTGTGTGTGTGT
>NW_027311889.1:1917500-1925000 GCF_040954645.1 Diabrotica undecimpunctata | reverse complement strand
CGTGTATGTGTGTCCGTTCGGCTTGCAGAGATAAGAACACGGCCGTGGCAAAATCCCTGCCTGTCGTAAGAGGAGAATAATGGGTAGAAGTCTAGAGGTGAATACTGTATGTGTGCTTGCGTGTGTGTGTGTGCGAGTGTATGTATGTGTGTCCGTTCGGCTTGCAGAGATAAGAATACGTCCGTGGCAAGAAGGCCCTGCCTGTCTTAAGAGGCGACTAATGGATAGGAGTCGAGAGGTTGAGAGTGTGTGCGTGTGCGTGTGCGTGTGCGTGTGCGTGGGTGCGTGTGTGTGTGTGTGCGTGTGTGCGTGCGTGTGTGTGTGGGTGTGTGTGTAAGTGTGTGTGTCCGTTCGGCACACAGAGATAAGAACTCGACTGTGGCAAGTAGTCCCTGCCTGTTGTAAGAGGAGAATAATGGGTAGGAGTCGAGAGGTGAAGAGTGTATGTGTGTGTGTGTGCGTGCGTGTTTAAGTGTGTGTGTATGTAAGTGTGTGAGTGTGTGTGAGTGTGTGTGTGTGCGGTCGGCTCGCAGAGATAAGAACACAGCCGTGGCAAGAAGGCCCTGCCTGTCGTAAGAGGCGAGTAATAAGTAGGATTCGAGAGGTGAAGAGTGTATGTGTGTGTGTGCGAGTGTGCGTGTGTGTGTGCGTGTGTGAGTATGTGTGTGTGTTAGTTCGGCTTGCAGAAATAAGAACACGACCGAGGCAACAAGGCCCTGCCTATCGTAAGATGCGACTAATAGGTAGGAGTCGAGAGGTGAAGAGTGAATATGTGTGTGCGTGTGTGCGTGTGTGTGTGCGTGTGTGAGTAGGTGTGTGTGTCCGTTCGGCTTGCAGTGATAAGAACACGGCCAAGGCAAGAAGGCCCTGCCTGTCGTAAGAGGCGACTCATAGGTAGGAGTCGAGAAGTGAAGAATGTATGTGTGTGTGCGTGTGTGCGTGTTTGTGTGTGTGTGAGTGTATGTGTGTGTGCGTGTGTGCGTGCGTGTGTGTGTGTGTGTTTGTGAGTGTGTGTGTGTATGTGTGTGTGTCCCTTTAACTCGCAGAGATAAGTAAACAGCCGTGGCAAGAAGGCGATGCAAATCGTACGGGGCGACTAATGGGTAGGAGTCGAGAGGTGAAGAGTGGGCGACTAATAAGTAGGAGGCGAGTGGTGAAAAGTGTATGTGCGTGTGTGCGTGTGTGTGTGCGTGTGAGCGTGCGTGTGTGTGTGAGTGTGTGTGTATGTCCGTTCGGCTCGCAGAGATAAGAACATGGCCGTGGCAAGAAGGCCCTGCCTGTCGTAAAGGGCGACTAATGGGTAGGAGTCGAAAGGTTAAAAGTGTATGTGTGTGTGTGTGTGTGTGAGTATGTGTGTGTCCGTTCGGCTTGCAGAGATAAGAACACAGCCGAGGCAAGAAGACCCTGCCTGTCGTAATAGGAGAATAATGGGTAGGAGTCGAGAGGTGAAGAGTTTATGTGTGTGTGTACGTGTGTGCGTACGTGTGTGAGTGTGTGTGTGAATGTGTGTGTGTCAGTGTGTGTGTGTCCGTTCGGCTTGCAGAGATTAGAATACGGCCGAGGCAATAAGTCCATGCCTGTCGTAAGATGCGACTAATGGGTAGGAGTCGAGAGGTGAAGAGTGTATTTATGTGTGTGTGCGTGTGTGCATGTGTGTGTGTACGTGGGTGCGTGTGTGCGTGTGTGTGTGAGTGTGTGTGTGTATGTGTGTGTCCGTTCGGCTTGCAGAGATAAGAATACGTCCGTGGCAAGAAGTCCCTGAATGTCGTAAGAGGCGACTAATGGGTAGAAGTCGGGAGGTTAAGAGTGTATGTGTGTGTGAGTGTGTGTGTATCCGTTCGGCTTGCAGAGATAAGAACACGGCCGAGGCAAGAAGACCCTGCCTGTCGTGAGAGACGACTAATAGGTAGGAGTCGAGAGGTGAAGAATGTATGTGTGTGTGCGTATGTGCGTGTTTGTGTGTGTGAGTGTATGTGTGTGTGCGTGTGTGCGTGTGTGCGTGCGTGTGTGCGTGTGTGTGTGAGTGTGTGTATGTGTGTGTCCGTTCCGCTTGCAGAGATATGAACACGGCCGTGGCAAGAAGTCCCTGCCTGTCGTAAGAGGAGAATAATGGGTAGGAGTCGAGAGGTGAAGAGTGTGTGCGTGTGCGTGTGCGTGTGCGTGTGTGTGTGCGTGTGTGTGTGTCCGTTCGGCTTGCAGAGATAAGAACACGGCTGTGGCAAGAAGTCCCTGCCTGTGGTAAGAGGAGAATTATGGGTAGGAGTCGAGAGGTGAAGAGTGTATGTGTGTGTGCGTGTGTGCGTAAGTGTGTGAGTGTGTGTGTGAATGTGTGTGTGTGTCAGTGTGTGTGTGTCCGGTCGGCTCGCAGAGATAATAACACGGCCGTGGCAAGAAGTCCCTGCCTGTCGTAATAGGAGAATAATGGGTAGGAGTCGAGAGGTGAAGAGTGTATGTGTCTTTGTGTGTGTGCGTGTGTTTTTGCGTGTGTGAGTATGTGTGTTTATTTGTGTGTGTGTGTCCGTTTGGCTTGCAGAGATAAGAATACGGCCCAGGCAAGAAGGCCCTGCCTGTCGTAAGAGGCGACTAATGGGTAGGAGTCGAGAGGTGGAGAGTGTGTGTGTATGCGTGTGTGTGTGTGTCCGTTCGGCTTGCAGAGATAAGAACACGGCCGTGGCAAGAAGTCCCTGCCTGTCGTAATAGGAGAATAATGGGTAGGAGTCGAGAGGTAAAGAGTGTATGTGTGAGTGTGCGTGTATGCGTACGTGTGTGAGTGTGTGTGTGAATGTGTGTGTGTCAGTGTGTGTGTGTCCGTTCGGCTCGCAGAGATTAGAATACGGCCGAGGCAATAAGTCCATGCCTGTCGTAAGATGCGACTAATGGGTAGGAGTCGAGGGGTTAAGAGTGTATTTGTGTGTGTGTGTGCGTGTGTGCGTGTGTGTGTGCGTAGGTGCGTGTGTGTGTGTGTAAGTATGTGTGTGTCCGTTCGGCTCGCAGAGATAAGAACACGGCCGTGGCAAGAAGTCCCTGCCTGTCGTAAGAGGCGACTAATGAATAGGAGTCGAGAGGTGAAGAGTGTATGTGTCTTTGTGTGTGTGCGTGTATTTGTGCGTGTGTGAGTATATGTCTGTATTTGTGTGTGTGTCCGTTTGGCTTGCAGAGATAAGAATACGGCCGAGGCAAGAAGGCCCTCTCTCTTGTAAGGGGCGACTAATAGGTAGGAGTCGAAAGGTGAATAGTGTATGTGTGTGTGTGTGCGTGTGTGGGTATGTGTGTGTTTGTGCGTGTGTAAGTGTGTGTGTGTATGTATGTGTGTGTCCATTCGGCTCGCAGAGATTAGAATACGGCCGAGGCAATAAGGTCATGCCTGTCTTAAGAGGCGACTAATGGATAGGAGTCGAAAGGTGGAGGGTGTATATGTGTGTGTGCGCGTGTGTGCGTGCGTGTGTGTGCGTGTTCTTGTATGTGTGTGTGTGAGTGGGTGTGTGTCCGGTCGGCTCGCAGAGATAAAAACATGGCCGTGGCAGGAAGGCCCTGCCTATCGTAAGAGGCGACTAATGGGTAGGAGTCGAGGGTGAAGAGTGTATGTGTGTGTGTGTGTGCGTGTGTGCGTGTGCGTGTGTGCGTTCGTCTTGCAGAGATAAGAACACGACCGTGGCAAGAAGTCCCTGCCTTTCGAAAGAGAAGAATAGTGGGTAGGAGTCGAGAGGTGAAGAGTGTATATGTGTGTGTGCGCGTGTGTGCGTTCGTGTGTGTGTGTGTTCTTGTATGTGTGTGTGTGAGTGTGTGTGTGTCCGGTCGGCTCGCAGAGATAAGAACATGGCCGTGGCAGGAAGGCCCTGCCTGTCGTAAGAGGCGACTAATGGGTAGGAGTCGAGAGGTGAAGAGTGTATGTGTGTGTGTGCGTGTGTGCGTGTGTGTGTGCGTGTGTGAGTGTGTGTGTATGTGTGTGTGTCCGTCTGGCTTGCAGAGGTAAGAATACGGCAAAGGCAAGAAGACCCTACCAGTTGTAAGGGGCGACTAATAGGTAGGAGTCGAGAGGTGAAGAGTGTATGTGTGTGTGTGTGCGTGTGTGCGTGTGTGTGTGCGTGTGTGAGTATGTGTGTGTGTCCGTTCGGCTTGCAAAGATAAGAACACGGCCGTGGCAAGAAGTCCCTGCCTGTCGTAAGAGGAGAATAATGGGTAGGAGTCGAGAGGTGAAGAGTGTATGTGTGTGTGTGTGTGTGCGTGTGTGCGTGTGTGGGCGTGTGTGAGTGTGTGTGTATGTGTGTGTCCGTTTGGCTTGCAGAGATAAGAATACGGCCGAGGCCAGAAGGCCCTGCCTCTTGTAAGGGTCGACTAATAAGTAGGAGTCGAGAGGTGAAGAGTGTATGTGTGTGTGTGTGCGTGTGTGCGTGTGTGTGTGCGTGTGTGTGTGCGTGTGTGAGTATGTGTGTGTGTTAGTTTGGCTTGCAGAGATGAGAACACGACCGCGGCAAGAAGGCCCTGCTTATCGTAAGAGGCGACTAAAAGGTAGGAGTCGAGAGGTGAAGAGTGTATGTGTGTGTGCGTGTGTGCGTGTGTGTGTGTTTGTGCGTGTGTGAGTGTGTGTGTATGAGTGTGTGTGTCCGTTCGGCTTGCAGAGATATGAATACGGCCGGGGCAAGAAGGCCCTGCCTCTCGTAAGAGGCGACCAAAAGGGAGGAGTCGAGAGGTGAATAGTGTATGTGTGTGTGTGTGACTGTGTGTTTTTGTCCGCTCGGCTCGCAGAGATAAGATTACGGCCGTAGCAAGAAGGCCCTGCCTGTCTTAAGAGGCGGCTAATGGATAGGTGTCGAGAGGTGGAGAGTGTGTGCGTGTGCCTGTGTGCGTGTATTTGTGTGTGCGTGTGTGTGTGTGCGTGTGTGTGTGTGTCCGTTCGGCTTGCAGAGATAAGAACACGGTTGAGGCAAGAAGGCCCTGCCTGTCGTAAGAGGCCACTAATAGGTAGGAGTCAAGAGGTGAAGAATATATGTGTGTGTGCGTGTGTGCGTGTGTGTGTGTGTGTGTATGTGTGTGTGCGTGTGTGCGTGCGTGTGTGCGTGTGCGTGTGCGTGTGTGCGTGCGTGTGTGCGTGTGTGTGTGTTTGTGAGTGTGTGTGTGTGTTTGTATGTGTGTGTGTGTGTGTCCTTCGGCTCGCAGAGATACGAACACAACCAAGGCAAGAAGGCCCTGCCTGTCGTAAGAGGCGACTAATGGTTAGGAGTCAAGAGGTAAGTAGTGTATGTGTGTGTGTGTGCGTGTGTGTATGTGCGTGTGTGACTGTGTGTGTGTGTGTCCTTCGGCTCGCAGAGAAAAGAATACGGCCGTGGCAAGAAGGCCCTGCCTGTCGTAAGAGGTGACTAATGAGTAGGAGTCGCGAGATGGAGAGTGTATGTATGTGCGTGTGTGCGTGTGTGTGTGCGTGTATGTGTGTATGTGTGTGTGTCCTTCGGCTCGCAGAGATAAGATTACAGCCGTGGCAAGAAGGCCATGCTTATCGTAAGAGGCGACTAATAGGTAGGAGTCGAGAGGTGAAGAGTTTATGTGTGTGTGCGTGTGTGAGTGTGTGTGTATGTATGTGTGTCCGTTCGGCTTGCAGAGATAAGAATACAGCCGTGGCAAGAAGGCCATGCCTGTCGTAAGAGGCGACTAATGGGTAGAAGTCGAGAGGTAAAGAGTGTGCGTGTGTGTGTATGAGTGTGTGTGTGTGTATCTTCGGCTCGCAGAGATAAGAATACGGCCGTGGCAAGAAGGCCATGCCTGCTGTAATGAGCGACTAATGGGTAGGAGTTGAGAGGTGAAGAATGTATGTGTGTGTGCGTGTGTGCGTGCGTGTGTGTGTGTGTGTTTGTGAGTGTGTGCGTGTGCGTGTGCGTGTGCGTGGGTGCGTGTGTGTGTGCGTGTGTGCGTGCGTGTGTGTGTGAGTGTGTGTGTGTCCGTTCGGCTCGCAGAGATAAGAACACGGCCGTGGCAAGAAGTCGCTGAATGTCGTAAGAGGCGACTAATGGGTAGGAGTCGAGAGGTGAAGCGTGTATGTATGTGTATGTGTGTGTGCGAGTGTGTGTGTGTGTCCGTTTGGCTCTCAGAGATAAGAACACGTCCGTAGCAAGAAGGCCCTGCCTGTCGTAAGAGACGACTAATGGATAGGAGTCGAGAGGTGGAGAGTGTGTGCGTGTACGTGTGCGTGTGCGTGTGTGCGTGTGTGCCTGTGTGCGTGTGTTTGTGTGTGCGTGTGTGTGTGTGTGTCCGTTCGGCTTGCAGAGATAAGAACACGGCCGTGGCAAGAAGTCCCTGCCTGTCGAAAGAGGAGAATAATGGGTAGGAGTCGAGAGGTGAAGAGTGTATGTGTGTGTGTGTGCGTGTGTGCGTGCGTGTTTAAGTGTGTGTGTATGTGAGTGTGTGTAAGTGTGTGTGTGTGCGGTCGGCTCGCAGAGATAAGAAAACAGCCGTGGCAAAAAGGCCATGCCTGTCGTAAGAGGCAAGTAATAAGTAGGGGTCGAGAGGTGAAGAGTGTATGTGTGTGTGCGTGTGTGCGTGTTTGTGTGTGTGTGAGTGTATGTGTGTGTGCGTGTGTGCGTGCGTGTGTGTGTGTGTGTGTTTGTGAGTGTGTGTGAGTGTGTGTGTGTATGTGTGTGTGTCCCTTCGGCTCGCAGAGATAAGAAAACAGCCGTGGCAAGAAGGCGATGCAAATCGTACGGGGCGACTAATGGGTAGGAGTCGAGAGTTGAAGAGTGGGCGACTAATAAGTAGGAGTCGAGAGGTGAAAAGTGTATGTGTGTGTGCGTGTGTGCGTGTGTGTGCGTGTGTGAGTATGTGTGTGTGTTAGTTCGCTTGCAGAGATAAGAAGACGGCCGAGGCAAGAAGGCCCTGCCTGTCGTGAGAGACGACTAATAGGTAGGAGTCGAGAGGTGAAGAATGTATGTGTGTGTGCGTGTGTGCGTGTTTGTGTGTGTGTGAGAGTATGTGTGTGTGCGTGTGTGCGTGCGTGTGTGCGTGTGTGTGTGTGAGTGTGTGTGTGTATGTGTGTGTGTGACCCTTCGCTCGCAGAGATAAGAAAAAAGCGGTGGCAAGAAGGCCATGCCTGTCGTAAGAGGCGATTAATGGATAGGAGTCGAGAGGTGGAGAGTGTGTGCGTGTGCGTGTGCGTGTGTGTGTGTGCGTGTGTGTGTGTGTCCGTTCGGCTTGCAGAGACAAGAACACGGCCGTGGCAAGAAGTACCTGCCTGTCGTAAGAGGAGAATAATGGGTTGGAGTCGAGAGGTGAAGAGTGTATGTGTGTGTGTGCGTGTGTGCGTGTGTGCGTGCGTCTTTGAGTGTGTGTGTGAATGTGTGTGTGTGTCAGTGTGTGTGTGTCCGGTCGGCTCGCAGAGATGAGAACACGGCCGTGGCAAGAAGGCCCTGCCTGTCGTAAGAGGCGACTTATAGGTAGGAGTCGAGAGGTGAAGAATATATGTGTGTGTGCGTGTGTGCGTGTGTGTGTGTGTGAGTGTATGTGTGTGTGCGT
>NW_027311889.1:1887500-1915000 GCF_040954645.1 Diabrotica undecimpunctata | reverse complement strand
AGAAGGTCCTGCCTGTCGTAAGAAGCGACAAAGGAATAGGAGTCGAGAGGTGAAAAGTGTATGTGTCTGTGTGTGTGTACGTGTGTTTGTGTCTGTTTGGCTGGCAGAGATAAGAATACGGCCGATGCAAGAAGGCCCTGCCTGTCTTAAGAGGCGACTAATGGATAGGAGTCGAGAGGTGGAGAGTGTGTGCGTGTTCGTGTACGTGTGCGTGTGTGCGTGTGTGCCTGTGTGCGTGTGTTTGTGTGTGCGTGTGTGTGTGTCCGTTCGGCTCACAGAGATAAGAATACGTCCGTGGCAAGAAGGCCCTGCCTGTCTTAAGAGGCGACTAATGGATAGGAATCGAGAGGTGGAGAGTGTGTGCGTGTGCGTGTGCGTGTGTGCGTTTGTGCGTGTGTGCCTGTGTGCGTGTGTTTGTGTGTGCGTGTGTGTGTGTCCGTTCGGCTTGCAGAGATAAGAACACGGCCGTGGCAAGAAGTCCCAGCCTGTCGTAAGAGGAGAATAATGGGTAGAAGTCGAGAGGTGAATGGTGTATGTGTGCTTGCGTCTGTGTGTGTGTGTGTGTGTGTGTGTGTCAGTTCGGCTCGCAGAGATAAGAATGCGTTCGTGGCAAGAAGGCGACTAATGGGTAGGAGTCGAGAGGTGAAGAGGGTATGTGTGCTTGCGTGTGTGTGTGTGTGTGTGTGTGTGTGTGTGAGTGTGTGTGTGTCCGTTCGGCTCGCAGAGATAAGAATGCGTTCGTGGCAAGAATGCCCTGCCTGTCTGAAGAGGCGACTAATGGATAGGAATCGAGAGGTGGAGAGTGTGTGCGTGTTCGTATGCGTGTGCGTGTGTGCGTGTGTGCGTGTGTGTCTGTGTGCGTGTGTTTGTGTGTGCGTGTGTGTGTGTCCGTTCGGCTTGCAGAGATAAGAACACGGCCGTGGCAAAAAGTCCCTGCCTGTCGTAAGAGGAGAATAATGGGTAGAAGTCGAGAGGTGAATACTGTATGTGTGCTTGCGTGTGTGTGTGTGTGTGAGTGTGTATGTGTGTCCGTTTGGCTCGCAGAGATAAGATTACGGCCGTGGCAAGAAGGCCCTACCTGTCTTAAGAGGCAGCTAATGGATAGGAGTCGAGAGGTGGAGAGTGTATGTGTCTTTGTGTGTGTGCGTGTGTTTGTGCGTGTGTGAGTATGTGTGTGTATGTGTGTGTGTGTGTCCGTTTGGCTTGCAGAGATAAGAATACGGCCGAGGCAAGAACGCCCTGCCTGTCTTAAGAGGCGACTAATGGATATTAGTCGAGAGGTGGAGAGTGTGTGCGTGTGCGTGTACGTGTGCGTGTGTGCGTGTGTGCCTGTGTGCGTGTGTTTGTGTGTGCGTGTGTGTGTGTGTCCTTTCGGCTCGCAGAGATAAGAATACGTCCGTGGCAAGAAGGCCCTGCCCGTCTTAAGAAGCGACTAATGGATAGGAATCGAGAGGTGGAGAATATGTGCGTGTGCGTGAGTGCGTGTGTGCCTGTGTGCGTGTGTTTGTGTGTGCGTGTGTGTGTGTGTGTCCGTTCGGCTTGCAGAGATAAGAACACGGCCGTGGCAAGAAGTCCCTGCCTGTCGTAAGAGGCGACTAATGGGTAGGAGTCGAGAGGTGAAGAGAGTACGTGAGTGTGTGCGTGTGTGGGTGTGTGTGTTTGTGCGTGTGTAAGTGTGTGTGTATGTTTGTGTGTGTACATTCGGCTCGCAGAGATTAGAATACGGCCGAGGCAACAAGGCAATGCCTGTCGTAAGAGGCGACTAATGGGTAGAAGTCGAGAGGTGAAGAATGTATTTGTGTGTGTGTGTGCGTGTGTGTGCGTGTGTGCGTGCGTGTGTGTGTGAGTGTGTATGTGTCCGTTCGGCTTGCAGAGATAAGAATACGGCCGAGGCAAGAAGGCCCTGCCTGTCGTAAGTGGCGACTAATTGGTAGGAGTCGAGAGGTGAAGAGTGTATGTGTGTGTGTGTGTGTGTGTGCGTGTGTGGGTGTGTGTGTGTTTGTGCGTGTGTAAGTGTGTGTGTGTGTATGTATGCGTGTCCATTCGGCTCGCAGAGATTAGAATACGGCCGAGGCAAGAAGGCCATGCCTGTCGTAAGAGGCAACTAATGGGTAGGAGTCGAGAGGTGAAGAGTGTATGTGTGTTTGTGCGTGTGTGCGTGTGTGTGTGAGTGTGTGAGTATGTGTGTGTGTCCGTTCGGCTTGCAGAGATAAGAACACCCCCAACGCAAGAAGGCCCTTCCTGTCGTAAGAGGCGACTAATAGGTAGGAGTCGAGAGGTGGAGAGTGTGTGCGTGTGCGTGTGCGTGTGTGCGTGTGTAAGTATGTGTGTGTGTGTGTCCGTTCGTCTTGCAGAAATAAGAACACGGCCGAGGCAAGAAGGCCCTGCCTGTCGTGAGAGGCGACTAATAGGTAGGATTAGAGAGGTGAAGAATGTATGTGTGTGTGTGCGTGTGTGCGTGCGTATGTGCGTGTGTCTGTGAGTGTGTGTGTGTATGTGTGTGTGTGTGTCCCTTCGCTCGCAGAGATAAGAAAAAAGCGGTGGCAAGAAGGCCATGCTTGTCGTAAGAGGCAACTAATGGATAGGAGTCGAGAGGTGGAGAGTGTGTGCGTGTGCGTGTGCGTGTGCGTGTGTGTGTGCGTGTGTGAGTGTGTGTGTCCGGTCGGCTCGCAGTGATAAGGACACGTCCGTGCCAAGAAGGCCCTGCCTGTCGTAAGCGGCGACTAATGCGTAGGAGTCGAGAGGTGAAGAGTGTATGTGTGTTTGTGCGTGTGTGCGTGTGTGTGTGAGTGTGTGAGTATGTGTGTGTGTCCGTTCGGCTTGCAGAGATAAGAACACCCCCAAGGCAAGAAGGCCCTTCCTGTCGTAAGAGGCGACTAATAGGTAGGAGTCGAGAGGTGGAGAGTGTGTGCGTGTGCGTGTGCGTGTGTGCGTGTGTAAGTATGTGTGTGTGTGTCCGTTCGTCTTGCAGAAATAAGAACACGGCCGAGGCAAGAAGGCCCTGCCTGTCGTGAGAGGCGACTAATAGGTAGGATTAGAGAGGTGAAGAATGTATGTGTGTGTGTGCGTGTGTGCGTGCGTATGTGCGTGTGTGTGTGAGTGTGTGTGTGTATGTGTGTGTGTGTGTCCCTTCGCTCGCAGAGATAAGAAAAAAGCGGTGGCAAGAAGGCCATGCTTGTCGTAAGAGGCAACTAATGGATAGGAGTCGAGAGGTGGAGAGTGTGTGCGTGTGCGTGTGCGTGTGCGTGTGTGTGTGTGTGTGCGTGTGTGTGTGTGTGTCCGTTTGGCTTGCAGAGATAAAAACACGGCCGTGGCAAGAAGTCCCTGCCTGTCGTAAGAGGAGAATAATGGGTAGGAGTCGAGAGGTGAAGAGTGTATGTGTGTGTGCGTGTGTGCGTGCGTGTGTGAGTGTGTGTGTGTATGTGTGTGTGTCAGTGTGTGTGTGTGTCCGGTCGGCTCGCAGAGATGAGAACACGGCCGTGGCAAGAAGGCACTGCCTGTCGTTAAGAGGCAACTAATGGGTAGGAGTCGAGAGGTGAAGAGTGTATGTGTGTGTGTGTGCGTGTGTGCGTGTGTGTGCGTGTGTGTGTGTGTATATGTTTGTGTCTGTTTGGCTTGCAGAGATAAGAATACGGCCGAGGCAAGAAGGCCCTGCCTCTTGTAAGGGGCGACTAATAAGTAGGAGTCGAGAGGTGAAGAGTGTATGTGTGTATGCGTGTGTGCATGTGTGCGTGTGTGAGTATGTGTGTTTGTTAGTTCGGCTTGCAGAGATAAGAGCGCAACAGAGGCAAGAAGGCCCTGACTATCGTAAGAGGTGACTAATAGGTAGGAGTCGAGAGGTGAAGAGTGTATGTGTGTGTGCGTGTGTGCGTGTATGTGTGTTTGTGCGTGTGTGAGTGTGTGTGTATGAGTGTGTGTGTCCGTTCGGCTTGCAGAGATATGAATACGGCCGGGGCAAGAAGGCCCTGCCTCTCGTAAGAGGCGACTAAAAGGTAGGGGTCGAGAGGTGAAGAGTGTATATGTGTGTGTGTGTGAGTGTGTGTGTTTGTCCGCTCGGCTCGCAGAGATAAGATTACGGCCGTGGCAAGAAGGCCCTACCTGTCTTAAGAGGCAGCTAATGGATAGGAGTCGAGAGGTGGAAAGTGTGTGCGTGTGCGTGTGCGTGTGCGTGGGTGCGTGTGTGTGCGTGTGTGCGTGTGTGTGTGTTTGTGTGTGCGTGTGTGTGTGTCCGTTCGGCTTGCAGAGATAAGAACACGGCCGTGGCAAGAAGTCCCTGCCTGTCGTAAGAGGAGAATAATGGGTAGAAGTCGAGAGGTGAATAGTGTATGTGTGCTTGCGTGTGTGTGTTTGTGTGTGAGTGTGTGTGTGTGTCCTTTCGGCTCGCAGAGATAAGAATGCGTTCGTTGCAAGAAGGCTCTGCCTGTCTTAAGAGGCGACTAATGGATAGGACTCGAGAGGTAGAGTGTGTGCGTGTGCGTGTGCGTTTGCGTGTGTGCGTTTGTGCCTGTGTGCGTGTGTTTGTGTGTGCGTGTGTGTGTGTGTGTCCGGTCAGCTCGCTGAAATGAGAACACGGCCGTGGCAAGAAGGCCCTGCCTGTCGTAAGAGGCGACTAATGGGTAGGAGTCGAGAGGTGAAGAGTGTATGTGTGTGTGTACGTGTGTGCGTGTGTGTGTGCGTGTGTGAGTATGTGTGTGTGTCCGTTCGGCTTGCAGAGATAAGAACATGGCCGTGGCAAGAAGTCCCTGCCTGTCGTAATAGGAGAATAATGGGTAGGAGTCGAGAGGTGAAAAGTGTATGTGTGTGTGTGCGTGTGTGTGAACGTGTGTGTGTCAGTGTGTGTGTGTGTCCGTTTGGCTCGCAGAGATTAGAATACGGCCGAGGCAAGAAGGCCATGCCTGTCTTAAAAGGCGACTAATGGATAGGAGTCGAAAGGTGGAGAGTGTATATGTGTGTGTGCGCGTGTGTGCGTGCGTGTGTGTGTGTTCTTGTATGTGTGTGTGTGAGTGTGTGTGTCCGGTCGGCTCGCAGAGATAAGAACATGGCCGTGCAAGAAGTCCCTGCCCGAAATAGAAGAATAATGGGTATGAGTCGAGAGGTGAAGAGTGTATATGTGTGTGTGCGCGTGTGTGCGTGCGTGTCTGTGTTTGTTCTTGTATGTGTGTGTGTGAGTGTGTGTGTGTCCGGTCGGCTCGCAGAGATAAGAACATGACCGTGGCAGGAAGGCCCTGCCTGTCGTAAGAGGCGACTAATGGGTAGGGGTCGAGAGGTGAAGAGTGTATGTGTGTGTACGTGTGTGCGTGTGTGTGTGCGTGTGTGAGTATGTGTATGTGTCCGTTCGGCTCGCAGAGATAAGAACACGGCCGTGGCAAGAAGTCCCTGCCTGTCGTAAGAGGCGACTAATGAATAGGAGTCGAGAGGTGAAGAGTGTATGTGTCTTTGTGTGTGTGCGTGTGTTTGTGCGTGTGTGAGTATGTGTGTGTGTATGTGTGTGTGTGTGTGTCCGTTCGGCTTGCAGAGATAAGAATACGGCCTAGGCAAGAACGCGCTGCCTGTCTTAAGAGGCGACTAATGGATATTAGTCGAGAGGTGGAGAGTGTGTGCGTGTGCGTGTACGTGTGCGTGTGTGCGTGTGTGCCTGTGTGCGTGTGTTTGTGTGTGCGTGTGTGTGTGTGTGTCCTTTTGGCTCGCAGAGATAAGAATACGTCCGTGGCAAGAAGGCCCTGCCTGTCTTAAGAGGCGACCAATGGATAGGAATCGAGAGGTGGAGAATGTGTGCGTGTGCGTGTGTGCGTGTGTGCGTGTGTGCCTGTGTGCGTGTGTTTGTGTGTGCGTGTGTGTGTGTGTGTCCGTTCGGCTTGCAGAGATAAGAATACGGCCGAGGCAAGAATGCCCTGCCTGTCGTAAGTGGCGACTAATTGGTAGGAGTCGAGAGGTGAAAAGTGTTTTTGTGTGTGTGCGTGTGTGTGCGTGTGTGCGTGCTTGTGTGTGTGAGTGTGTATGTGTCCGTTCGGCTTGCAGAGATAAGAATACGGCCGAGGCAAGAAGGCCCTGCCTGTCGTAAGAGGCAACTAATGGGTAGGAGTCGAGAGGTGAAGAGTGTACGTGTGTGTGTGCGTGTGTGCGTGTGTGCGTGTGTGTGTGCGTGTGTGAGTGTGTGTGTCCGGTCGGCTCGCAGTGATAAGGACACGTCCGTGCCAAGAAGGCCCTGCCTGTCGTAAGCGGCGACTAATGCGTAGGAGTCGAGAGGTGAAGAGTGTATGTGTGTGTGTGTGTGCGTGTGTGGGTGTGTGTGTGTTTGTGCGTGTGTAAGTGTGTGTGTGTGTATGTATGCGTGTCCATTCGGCTCGCAGAGATTAGAATACGGCCGAGGCAAGAAGGCCATGCCTGTCGTAAGAGGCAACTAATGGGTAGGAGTCGAGAGGTGAAGAGTGTACGTGTGTGTGTGCGTGTGTGCGTGTGTGTGTGCGTGTGTGAGTGTGTGTGTCCGGTCAGCTCGCAGTGATAAGGACACGTCCGTGCCAAGAAGGCCCTGCCTGTCGTAAGCGGCGACTAATGCGTATTAGTCGAGAGGTGAAGAGTGTATGTGTGTAAGTGCGCGTGTGCGTTTGTGTGCGTGTGTGAGTGTGTGTGTGTCCAGTCGGCTCTCAGAGATAAGAACACGGCCATGGCAAGAAGGCCCTGCCTTTCGTAAGAGGCGACTAATGGGTAGGAGTCGAGAAGTGAAGAGTGTATGTGTGTGTGAGTGTGCGTGTGTGTGCGTGTGTGAGTGTGTGTGTGTATTTGTGTGTGTGAGTGTGTGTGTGTCCAGTCGGCTCGCAGAGATAAGAACACGGCCGTGGCAAGAAGGCCCTGCCTGTCGTAAGAGGCGACTAATGGGTAGGAGTCGAGAGGTGAAGAGTGTATGTGTGTGTGAGTGTGCGTGTGTGCGTGTGTGTGCATGTGTGAGTGTGTGTGTGTATTTGTGTGTGTGAGTGTGTGTGTCCAGTCGGCTCGCAGAGATACGAACACGGCCGTGGCAACAAGGCCCTGCCTGTCGTAAGAGGCGACTAATGGGTAGAAGTCGAGTGGTGAAGAGTGTATATGTGTGTGCGTATGTGCGTGTGTGTGCGTGTGAGAGTGTGTGTGTATGTGTGTGTGTGTGTCCGTTCGGCTTGCAGAGATAAGAGCACGACCGAGGCAAGAAGGCCCTGCCTATCGTAAGAGGCGACTAATAGGTAGGAGTCAAGAGGTGAAGAGTGTATGTGTGTGTGTGCGTGTGTGCGTGTGTGTGTGTGTGTGTATGTGTGTGTGTGTGTATCCCTTCGGCTCGCAGAGATAAAAATACGTCCGTGGCAAGAAGGCCATGCTTGCTGTAAGGAGCGACTAATGGGTAGGAGTCGAGAGGTGAAGCGTGTATGTGTGTGTGTGTGTGTATGTGTGCAAGTGTGTGTGTGTGTGTCCGTTCGGCTCGCAGAGATAGGTATACGTCCGTGGCAAGAAGGCCCTGCCTGTCTTAAGAGGCGACTAATGGATAGGAGTCGAGAGGTGGAGAGTGTGTGCGTGTGCGTGTGCGTGTGGGTGCGTGTGTAAGTGTGTGTGTATGTGTGTGTGTCTTTTTGGCTTGCAGAGATAAAAATACGGCAGAGGCAAGAAGGCCCTGCCTCTTGTAATGGGCGACTAATAAGTAGGAGTCGAGAGGTGAAGAGTGTATGTGTGTGTGTGCGTGTGTGGGTGTGTGTGTGCGTGTGTGAGTATGTGTGTGTATTAGTTCGGCTTGCAGAAATAAGAACACGACCGAGTCAAGCAGGCCCTGCCTATCGTAATAGGCGACTAATAGGTAGGAGTCGAGAGGTGAAGAGTGTATGTGTGTGTGCGTGTGTGCGTGTGTGTGTGAGTGTGTGAGTATGTGTGTGTGTCCGTTCGGCTTGCAGAGATAACAACACCCCCAAGGCAAGAAGGCCCTTCCTGTCGTAAGAGGCGACTAATAGGTAGGAGTCGAGAGGTGGAGAGTGTGTGCGTGTGCGTGTGCGTGTGTGCGTGTGTAAGTATGTGTGTGTGTGTCCGTTCGTCTTGCAGAAATAAGAACACGGCCGAGGCAAGAAGGCCCTGCCTGTCGTGAGAGGCGACTAATAGGTAGGATTAGAGAGGTGAAGAATGTATGTGTGTGTGCGTGTGTGCGTGCGTATGTGCGTGTGTGTGTGTGAGTGTGTGTGTGTATGTGTGTGTGTGTGTCCCTTCGCTCGCAGAGATAAGAAAAAAGCGGTGGCAAGAAGGCCATGCCTGTCGTAAGAGGCGACTAATGGATAGGAGTCGAGAGGTGGAGAGTGTGTGCGTGTGCGTGTGCGTGTGCGTGTGTGTGTGTGTGTGCGTGTGTGTGTGTCCGTTTGGCTTGCAGAGATAAAAACACGGCCGTGGCAAGAAGTCCCTGCCTGTCGTAAGAGGAGAATAATGGGTAGGAGTCGAGAGGTGAAGAGTGTATGTGTGTGTGCGTGTGTGCGTGCGTGTGTGAGTGTGTGTGTGTATGTGTGTGTGTCAGTGTGTGTGTGTCCGGTCGGCTCGCAGAGATGAGAACACGGCCGTGGCAAGAAGGCACTGCCTGTCGTTAAGAGGCAACTAATGGGTAGGAGTCGAGAGGTGAAGAGTGTATGTGTGTGTGTGCGTGTGTGCGTGTGTGTGCGTGTGTGTGTGTGTGTATATGTTTGTGTCTGTTTGGCTTGCAGAGATAAGAATACGGCCGAGGCAAGAAGGCCCTGCCTCTTGTAAGGGGCGACTAATAAGTAGGAGTCGAGAGGTGAAAAGTGTATGTGTGTATGCGTGTGTGCGTGTGTGCGTGTGTGAGTATGTGTGTTTGTTAGTTCGGCTTGCAGAGATAAGAGCACAACCGAGGCAAGAAGGCCCTGCCTATCGTAAGAGGCGACTAATAGGTAGGAGTCGAGAGGTGAAGAGTGTATGTGTGTGTGCGTGTGTGCGTGTATGTGTGTTTGTGCGTGTGTGAGTGTGTCTGTATGAGTGTGTGTGTCCGTTCGGCTTGCAGAGATATGAATACGGCCGGGGCAAGAAGGCCCTGCCTCTCGTAAGAGGCGACTAAAAGGTAGGGGTCGAGAGGTGAAGAGTGTATGTGTGTGTGTGTGAGTGTGTGTGTTTTTCCGCTCGGCTCGCAGAGATAAGATTACGGCCGTGGCAAGAAGGCCCTACCTGTCTTAAGAGGCGGCTAATGGATAGGAGTCGAGAGGTGGAGAGTGTGTGCGTGTGCGTGTGCGTGTGCGTGGGTGCGTGTGTGTGCGTGTGTGCGTGTGTGTGTGTGTTTGTGTGTGCGTGTGTGTGTGTCCGTTCGGCTTGCAGAGATAAGACCACGGCCGTGGCAAGAAGTCCCTGCCTGTCGTAAGAGGAGAAGAATGGGTAGAAGTCGAGAGGTGAATAGTGTATGTGTGCTTGCGTGTGTGTGTTTGTGTGTGAGTGTGTGTGTGTGTCCTTTCGGCTCGCAGAGATAAGAATGCGTTCGTTGCAAGAAGGCTCTGCCTGTCTTAAGAGGCGACTAATGGATAGGACTCGAGAGGTGGAGAGTGTGTGCGTGTGCGTGTGCGTTTGCGTGTGTGCGTTTGTGCCTGTGTGCGTGTGTTTGTGTGTGCGTGTGTGTGTGTGTGTCCGGTCAGCTCGCTGAAATGAGAACACGGCCGTGGCAAGAAGGCCCTGCCTGTCGTAAGAGGCGACTAATGGGTAGGAGTCGAGAGGTGAAGAGTGTATGTGTGTGTGTACGTGTGTGCGTGTGTGTGTGCGTGTGTGAGTATGTGTGTGTGTCCGTTCGGCTTGCAGAGATAAGAACACGGCCGTGGCAAGAAGTCCCTGCCTGTCGTAATAGGAGAATAATGGGTAGGAGTCGAGAGGTGAAAAGTGTATGTGTGTGTGTGTGCGTGTGTGTGAACGTGTGTGTGTCAGTGTGTGTGTGTCCGTTTGGCTCGCAGAGATTAGAATACGGCCGAGGCAAGAAGGCCATGCCTGTCTTAAGAGGCGACTAATGGATAGGAGTCGAAAGGTGGAGAGTGTATATGTGTGTGTGCGCGTGTGTGCGTGCGTGTGTGTGTGTTCTTGTATGTGTGTGTGTGTGAGTGTGTGTGTCCGGTCGGCTCGCAGAGATAAGAACACGGCCGTGGCAAGAAGTCCCTGCCTTTCGAAATAGAAGAATAATGGGTAGGAGTCGAGAGGTGAAGAGTGTATATGTGTGTGTGCGCGTGTGTGCGTGCGTGTCTGTGTTTGTTCTTGTATGTGTGTGTGTAAGTGTGTTTGTGTCCGGTCGGCTCGCAGAGATAAGAACATGGCCGTGGCAGGAAGGCCCTGCCTGTCGTAAGAGGCGACTAATGGGTAGGGGTCGAGAGGTAAAGAGTGTATGTGTGTGTGTGTGTGCGTGTGTGCGTGTGTGTGTGCGTGTGTGAGTGTGTGTGTATGTGTGTGTGTCCGTCTGGCTTGCAGAGGTAAGAATACGGCCAAGGCAAGAAGACCCTGCCAGTTGTAAGGGGCGACTAATAGGTAGGAGTCGAGAGGTGAAGAGTATATGTGTGTGTGTGGGTGTGTGCGTGTGTGTGTGCGTGTGTGAATATGTGTGTGTGTCCGTTTGGCTTGCAGAGATAAGAACACGGCCGTGGCAAGAAGTCCCTGCCTGTCGTAAGAGGAGAATAATGGGTAGGAGTCGAGAGGTGAAGAGTGTGTGTGTGTGTGTGTGTGCGTGTGTGCGTGTGTGGGCGTGTGTGAGTGTGTGTGTATGTGTGTGTGACCGTTTGGCTTGCAGAGATAAGAATACGGCCGAGGCCAGAAGGCCCTGCCTCTTGTAAGGGTCGACTAATAAGTAGGAGTCGAGAGGTGAAGACTGTATGTGTGTGTGCGTGTGTGCGTGTGTGTGTGTGTGTGCGTGTGTGAGTATGTGTGTGTGTCCGTTTGGCTTGCAGAGATAAGAACACGGCCGTGGCAAGAAGACCCTGCCAGTTGTAAGGGGCGACTAATAGGTAGGAGTCGAGAGGTGAAGAGTATATGTGTGTGTGTGGGTGTGTGCGTGTGTGTGTGCGTGTGTGAGTATGTGTGTGTGTCCGTTTGGCTTGCAGAGATAAGAATACGGCCGAGGCCAGAAGGCCCTGCCTCTTGTAAGGGTCGACTAATAAGTAGGAGTCGAGAGGTGAAGAGTGTATGTGTGTGTGCGTGTGTGCGTGTGTGTGTGTGTGTGCGTGTGTGAGTATGTGTGTGTGTTAGTTTGGCTTGCAGAGATGAGAACACGACCGCGGCAAGAAGGCCCTGCTTATCGTAAGAGCCGACTAAAAGGTAGGAGTCGAGAGGTGAAGAGTGTATGTGTGTGTGCGTGTGTGCGTGTGTGTGTATTTGTGCGTGTGTGAGTGTGTGTGTATGAGTGTGTGTGTCCGTTCGGCTTGCAGAGATAAGAATACGGCCGTGGCAAGAAGGCCATGCTTGCTGTATGGAGCGACTAATTGGTAGGAGTCGAGAGGTGAAGAGTGTATGTGTGTGTGCGTGTGTGCGTGTATGTGTGTTTGTGCGTGTGTGAGTGTGTGTGTATGAGTGTGTGTGTCCGTTCGGCTTGCAGAGATATGAATACGGCCGGGGCAAGAAGGCCCTGCCTCTCGTAAGAGGCGACTAAAAGGTAGGGGTCGAGAGGTGAAGAGTGTATGTGTGTGTGTGTGTGTGTGAGTGTGTGTGTTTGTCCGCTCGGCTCGCAGAGATAAGATTACGGCCGTGGCAAGAAGGCCCTACCTGTCTTAAGAGGCGGCTAATGGATAGGAGTCGAGAGGTGGAGAGTGTGTGCGTGTGCGTGTGGGTGTGCGTGGGTGCGTGTGTGTGCGTGTGTGCGTGTGTGTGTGTGTTTGTGTGTGCGTGTGTGTGTGTCCGTTCGGCTTGCAGAGATAAGAACACGGCCGTGGCAAGAAGTCCCTGCCTGTCGTAAAAGGAGAATAATGGGTAGAAGTCGAGAGGTGAATAGTGTGTGTGCTTGCGTGTGTGTGTTTGTGTGTGAGTGTGTGTGCGTGTCCTTTCGGCTCGCAGAGATAAGAATGCGTTCGTTGCAAGAAGGCGCTGCCTGTCTTAAGAGGCGACTAATGGGTAGGAGTCGAGAGGTGAAGAGTGTATGTGTGTGTGTGCGTGTGTGCGTGTGTGTGCGTGTATGATTGTGTGTGTATGTGTGTGTCCGTCTGGCTTGCAGAGGTAAGAATACGGCCAAGGCAAGAAGACCCTGCCAGGTGTAAGGGGCGACTAATAGGTAGGAGTCGAGAGGTGAACAGTGTATGTGTGTGTGCGTGTGTGCGTGTGTGTGTGCGTGTGTGAGTATGTGTGCGTGTCCGTTCGGCTTGCAGAGATAAGAACACGGCCGTGGCAAGAAGTCCCTGCCTATCGTAAGAGGCGACTAATAGGTAGGAGTCGAGAGGTGAAGAATGTATGTGTGTGTGCGTGTGGGCGTGTTTGTGTGTGTCCGGTCGGCTCGCTGAAATGAGAACACGGCCGTGGCAAGAAGGCCCTGCCTGTCGTAAGAGGCGACTAATGGGTAGGAGTCGAGAGGTGAAGAGTGTATGTGTGTGTGTACGTGTGTGCGTGTGTGTGTGCGTGTGTGAGTATGTGTGTTTGTCCGTTCGGCTTGCAGAGATAAGAATACGTCCGTGGCAAGAAGGTCGTGCCTGTCTTAAGAGGCGACTAATGGATAGGAGTCGAAAGGTGGAGAGTGTATATGTGTGTGTGCGCGTGTGTGCGTGCGTGTGTGTGTGTGTTCTTGTATGTGTGTGTGTGAGTGTGTGTGTCCGGTCGGCTCGCAGAGATAAGAACATGGCCGTGGCAGGAAGGCCCTGCCTGTCGTAAGAGGCGACTAATGGGTAGGGGTCGAGAGGTGAAGAGTGTATGTGTGTGTGTGCGTGTGTGCGTGTGTGTGCGTGTGTGAGTGTGTGTGTATGTGTGTGTGTCCGTCTGGCTTGCAGAGGTAAGAATACGGTCAAGGCAAGAAGACCCTGCCAGTTGTAAGGGGCGACTAAAAGGTAGGAGTCGAGAGGTGAAGAGTGTATGTGTGTGTGCGTGTGGGCGTGTTTGTGTGTGTGTGAGTGTATGTGTGTGTGCGTGTGTGCGTGCGTGTGTGTGTGTTTGTGAGTGTGTGTGTATGTATGTGTGTGTGTCCCTTCGCCTCGCAGAGATAAGAAAACAGCCGTGGCAAGAAAGCGATGCAAATCGTACGGGGCGACTTATGGATAGGAGTCGAGAGGCGAAGAGTGGGCGACTAATATGTAGGAGTCGAGAGGTGAAAAGTGTATGTGTGTGTGCGTGTGTGCGTCTGTGTGTGCGTGTGTGAGTATGTGTGTGTGTTAGTTCGGCTTGCAGAGATAAAAACACGACCGAGGCAAGAAGGCCCTGCCTATCGTAAGAGGCGACTAATAGGTAGGAGTCGAGAGGTGAAGAATGTATGTGTGTGTGCGCGTGGGCGTGTTTGTGTGTGTGTGTGAGTGTATGTGTGTGTGCGTGTGTGCGTGCGTGTGTGTGTGTGTTTGTGAGTGTGTGTGTATGTATGTGTGTGTGACCCTTCGGCTCGCAGAGATAAGAAAACAGCCGTGGCAAGAAAGCGATGCAAATCGTACGGGGCGACTAATGGATAGGAGTCGAGAGGCGAAGAGTGGGCGACTAATAAGTAGGAGTCGAGAGGTGAAAAGTGTATGTGTGTGTGCGTGTGTGCGTGTGTGTGTGCATGTGTGCGTGTGTGTGTGTGCGTGTGTGAGTATGTGTGTGTGTCCGTTCGGCTTGCAGTAATAAGAACACGGCCAAGGCAAGAAGGCCCTGCCTATCGTAAGAGGCGACTAATAGGTAGGAGTCGAGAGGTGAAGAATGTATGTGTGTGTGCGTGTGGGCGTGTTTGTGTGGGTGTGAGTGTATGTGTGTGTGCGTGTGTGCGTGCGTGTGTGTGTGTGTGTGTGTTTGTGAGTGTGTGTGTATGTATGTGTGTGTGTCCCTTCGGCTCGCAGAGATAAGAAAACAGCCGTGGCAAGAAGGCGATGCAAATCGTACTGGGCGACTAATGGGTAGGAGTCGAGATGTGAAGAGTGGGCGACTAATAAGTAGGAGTCGAGAGGTGAAGAGAGTATGTGTGTGGGTGCGTGTGTGCGTGTGTGTATGCGTGTGTGTGTATGTGTGTGTGTCCGTTCGGCTCGCAGAGATAAGAACACGGCCGTGGCAAGAAGTCCCTGCCTGTCGTAAGAGGCGACTAATGAATAGGAGTCGAGAGGTGAAGAGTGGATGTGTCTTTGTGTGTGTGCGTGTGTTTGTGCGTGTGTGAGTATGTGTGTGTGTATGTGTGTGTGTGTGTCCGTTTGGCTTGCAGAGATAAGAATACGGCCGAGGCAAGAACGCCCTGCCTGTCTTAAGAGGCGACTAATGGATATTAGTCGAGAGGTGGAGAGTGTGTGCGTGTGCGTGTACGTGTGCGTGTGTGCGTGTGTGCCTGTGTGCGTGTGTTTGTGTGTGCGTGTGTGTGTGTGTGCTTTCGGCTCGCAGAGATAAGAATACGTCCGTGGCAAGAAGGCCCTGCCTGTCTTAAGAGGCGACTAATGAATAGGAATCGAGAGGTGGAGAATATGTGCGTGTGCGTGAGTGCGTGTGTGCCTGTGTGCGTGTGTTTGTGTGTGCGTGTGTGTGTGTCCGTTCGGCTTGCAGAGATAAGAACACGGCCGTGGCAAGAAGTCCCTGCCTGTCGTAAGAGGCGACTAATGTGTAGGAGTCGAGAGGTGAAGAGAGTACGTGAGTGTGTGCGTGTGTGTGGGTGTGTGTGTGTTTGTGCGTGTGTAAGTGTGTGTGTGTGTATGTTTGTGTGTGTCCATTCGGCTCGCAGAGATTAGAATACGGCCGAGGCAACAAGGCAATGCCTGTCGTAAGAGGCGACTAATGGGTAGGAGTCGAGAGGTGAAGAATGTATTTGTGTGTGTGTGTGTGTGTGCGTGTGTGTGCGTGTGTGCGTGCGTGTGTGTGTGAGTGTGTATATGTCCGTTCGGCTTGCAGAGATAAGAATACGGCCGAGGCAAGAATGCCCTGCCTGTCGTAAGTGGCGACTAATTGGTAGGAGTCGAGAGGTGAAAAGTGTTTTTGTGTGTGTGCGTGTGTGTGCGTGTGTGCGTGCTTGTGTGTGTGAGTGTGTATGTGTCCGTTCGGCTTGCAGAGATAAGAATACGGCCGAAGCAAGAAGGCCCTGCCTGTCGTAAGAGGCAACTAATGGGTAGGAGTCGAGAGGTGAAGAGTGTATGTGTGTGTGTGCGTGTGTGCGTGTGTGTGTGCGTGTGTGAGTGTGTGTGTCTGGTCGGCTCGCAGTGATAAGGACACGTCTGTGCCAAGAAGGCCCTGCCTGTCGTAAGCGGCGACTAATGCGTAGGAGTCGAGAGGTGAAGAGTGTATGTGTGTAAGTGCGTGTGTGCGTGTGTGTGCGTGTGTGAGTGTGTGTGTGTGTCCAGTCGGCTCTCAGAGATAAGAACACGGCCGTGGCAAGAAGGCCCTGCCTTTCGTAAGAGGCGACTAATGGGTAGGAGTCGAGAGGTGAAGAGTGTATGTGTGTGTGTGTGGGTGTGCTTGTGTGTGCGTGTGTGAGTGTGTGTGTGTATTTGTGTGTGTGTGAGTGTGTGTGTGTCCAGTCGGCTCGCAGAGATAAGAACACGGCCGTGGCAAGAAGGCCCTGCCTGTCGTAAGAGGCGACTAATGGGTAGGAGTCGAGAGGTGAAGAGTGTATGTGTGTGTGAGTGTGCGTGTGTGCGTGTGTGTGCATGTGTGAGTGTGTGTGTGTATTTGTGTGTGTGAGTGTGTGTGTCCAGTCGGCTCGCAGAGATACGAACACGGCCGTGGCAAGAAGGCCCTGCCTGTCCTAAGAGGCGACTAATGGGTAGGAGTCGAGTGGTGAAGAGTGTATATGTGTGTGCGTATGTGCGTGTGTGTGCGTGTGAGAGTGTGTGTGTATGTGTGTGTGTGTCCGTTCGGCTTGCAGAGATAAGAGCACGACCGAGGCAAGAAGGCCCTGCCTATCGTAAGAGGCGACTAATAGGTAGGAGTCAAGAGGTGAAGAGTGTATGTGTGTATGTGTGCAAGTGTGTGTGTGTGTGTCCGTTCGGCTCGCAGAGATAGGTATACGTCCGTGGCAAGAAGGCCCTGCCTGTCTTAAGAGGTGACTAATGGATAGGAGTCGAGAGGTGGAGAGTGTGTGCGTGTTCGTGTGCGTGTGGGTGCGTGTGTAAGTGTGTGTGTATGTGTGTGTGTCTGTTTGGCTTGCAGAGATAAAAATACGGCAGAGGCAAGAAGGCCCTGCCTCTTGTAATGGGCGACTAATAAGTAGGAGTCGAGAGGTGAAGAGTGTATGTGTGTGTGTGTGCGTGTGTGCGTGTGTGTGTGCGTGTGTGAGTATGTGTGTGTGTCCGTTCGGCTTGCAGAGATAAGAACACATCCAAGGCAAGAAGGCCCTGCCTGTCGTAAGAGGCGACTAATAGGTAGGAGTCGAGAGGTGAAGAATGTATGTGTGTGTGCGTGTGTACGTGTTTGTGTGTGTGTGAGTGTATGTGTGTGTGCGTGTGTGCGTGCGTGTGTCCGTGTGTAAGTATGTGTGTCCGTGTCCGTTCGTCTTGCAGAAATAAGAACACGGCCGAGGCAAGAAGGCCCTGCCTGTCGTGAGAGGCGACTAATAGGTAGGATTAGAGAGGTGAAGAATGTATGTGTGTGTGCGTGTGTGCGTGCGTATGTGCGTGTGTGTGTGTGAGTGTGTGTGTGTATGTGTGTGTGTGTCCCTTCGCTCGCAGAGATAAGAAAAAAGCGGTGGCAAGAAGGCCATGCCTGTCGTAAGAGGCGACTAATGGATAGGAGTCGAGAGGTGGAAAGTGTGTGCGTGTGCGTGTGCGTGTGCGTGTGCGTGTGTGTGTGTGTGCGTGTGTGTATGTGTCCGTTTGGCTTGCAGAGATAAAAACACGGCCGTGGCAAGAAGTCCCTGCCTGTCGTAAGAGGAGAATAATGGGTAGGAGTCGAGAGGTGAAGAGTGTATGTGTGTGTGCGTGTGTGCGTGCGTGTGTGAGTGTGTGTGTGTATGTGTGTGTCAGTGTGTGTGTGTGTGTCCGGTCGGCTCGCAGAGATGAGAACACGGCCGTGGCAAGAAGGCACTGCCTGTCGTTAAGAGGCAACTAATGGGTAGGAGTCGAGAGGTGAAGAGTGTATGTGTGTGTGTGTGCGTGTGTGCGTCTGTGTGCGTGTGTGTGTGTGTATATGTTTGTGTCTGTTTGGCTTGCAGAGATAAGAAAACGGCCGAGGCAAGAAGGCCCTGCCTCTTGTAAGGGGCGACTAATAAGTAGGAGTCGAGAGGTGAAGAGTGTATGTGTGTATGCGTGTGTGCGTGTGTGCGTGTGTGAGTATGTGTGTTTGTTAGTTCGGCTTGCAGAGATAAGAGCACAACCGAGGCAAGAAGGCCCTGCCTATCGTAAGAGGCGACTAATAGGTAGGAGTCGAGAGGTGAAGAGTGTATGTGTGTGTGCGTGTGTGCGTGTGTGTGCGTGTGAGCGTGCGTGTGTGTGTGAGTGTGTGTGTGTCCGTTCGGCTTGCAGAGATAAGAATACGGCCGCGGCAAGAAGGCCCTGCCTGTCGTAAGTGGCGACTAATTGGTAGGAGTCGAAAGGTGAAGAGTGTATGTGTCTGTGCGTGTGTGCGTGTGTGTGCGTGTGTCAGTGTGTGTATGTGTGTGTGTCTGTTTGGCTTGCAGAGATAAGAATACGGCCGAGGCAAGAAGGCCCTGCCTGTCGTAAGTGGCGACTAATTGGTAGGAGTCGAGAGGTGAAGAGTGTATATGTGTGTGTGCGTGTGTGCGTGTGTGTGCGTGTGTGCGTGCGTGTGTGTGTGAGTGTGTGCGTCCGTTCGGCTTGCAGAGATAAGAATACGGCCGAGGCAAGAAGGCCCTGCCTGTCGTAAGTGGCGACTAATGGGTAGGAGTCGAGAGGTGAAGAGTTTATTTGTGTGTGTGTGTGCGTGTGTGTGCGTGTGTGCGTGCGTGTGTGTGTGAGTGTGTGTGTGTCCGTTCGGCTTGCAGAGATAAGAATACGGCCGCGGCAAGAAGGCCCTGCCTGTCGTAAGTGGCGACTAATTGGTAGGAGTCGAAAGGTGAAGAGTGTATGTGTGTGTGCGTGTGTGCGTGTGTGTGCGTGTGTAAGTGTGTGTGTATGTGTGTGTGTCTGTTTGGCTTGCAGAGATAAGAATACGGCCGAGGCAAGAAGGCCCTGCCTGTCGTGAGAGGCGACTAATAGGTAGGATTAGAGAGGTGAAGAATGTATGTGTGTGCGTATGTGCGTGTTTGTGTGTGTGTGAGTGTATGTGTGTGTGCGTGTGTGCGTGCGTGTGTGCATGTGTGTGTGAATGTGTGTGTGTATGTGTGTGTGTGTGTGCCTTCGCTCGCAGAGATAAGAAAAAAGCGGTGGCAAGAAGGCCATGCCTGTCGTAAGAGGCGACTAATGGATAGGAGTCGAGAGGTGGAGAGTGTGTGCGTGTGCGTGTGCGTGTGTGTGTGTGTGCGTGTGTGTGTGTCCGTTTGGCTTGCAGAGATAAGAACACGGCTGTGGCAAAAAGTCCCTGCCTGTCGTAAGAGGAGAATAATGGGTAGGAGTCGAGAGGTGAAGAGTGTATGTATGTGTGTGCGTGTGTGCGTGCGTGTGTGAGTGTGTGTGTGTATGTGTGTGTGTCAGTGTGTGTGTGTGTGTCCGGTCGGCTCGCAGAGATGAGAACACGGCCGTGGCAAGAAGGCACTGCCTGTCGTTAAGAGGCGACTAATGGGTAGGAGTCGAGAGGTGAAGAGTGTATGTGTGTGTGCGTGTGTGCGTGCGTGTGTGCGTGTGTAAGTATGTGTGTGTGTGTCCGTTCGTCTTGCAGAAATAAGAACACGGCCGAGGCAAGAAGGCCCTGCCTGTCGTGAGAGGCGACTAATAGGTAGGATTAGAGAGGTGAAGAATGTATGTGTGTGTGCGTGTGTGCGTGCGTATGTGCGTGTGTGTGTGAGTGTGTGTGTGTATGTGTGTGTGTGTCCCGTCGCTCGCAGAGATAAGAAAAAAGCGGTGGCAAGAAGGCCATGCCTGTCGTAAGAGGCGACTAATGGATAGGAGTCGAGAGGTAGAGAGTGTGTGCGTGTGCGTGTGCGTGTGCGTGTGTGTGTGTGTGTGTTCGTGTGTGTGTGTGTCCGTTTGGCTTGCAGAGATAAAAACACGGCCGTGGCAAGAAGTCCCTGCCTGTCGTAAGAGGAGAATAATGGGTAGGAGTCGAGAGGTGAAGAGTGTATGTGTGTGTGCGTGTGTGCGTGCGTGTGTGAGTGTGTGTGTGTATGTGTGTGTGTCAGTGTGTGTTTGTCCGGTCGGCTCGCAGAGATGAGAACTCGGCCATGGCAAGAAGGCACTGCCTGTCGTTAAGAGGCAACTAATGGGTAGGAGTCGAGAGGTGAAGAGTGTATGTGTGTGTGTGTGTGCGTGTGTGCGTGTGTGTGCGTGTGTGTGTGTGTGTATATGTTTGTGTCTGTTTGGCTTGCAGAGATAAGAATACGGCCGAGGCAAGAAGGCCCTGCCTCTTGTAAGGGGCGACTAATAAGTAGGAGTCGCGAGGTGAAGAGTGTATGTGTGTATGCGAGTGTGCGTGTGTGCGTGTGTGAGTATGTGTGTTTGTTAGTTCGGCTTGCAGAGATAAGAGCACAACCGAGGCAAGAAGGCCCTGCCTATCGTAAGAGGCGACTAATTGGTAGGAGTTGAGAGGTGAAGAGTGTATGTGTGTGTGTGCGTGTGTGCGTGTGTGTGCGTGTGTGCGTGCGTGTGTGTGTGAGTGTGTGCGTCCGTTCGGCTTGCAGAGATAAGAATACGGCCGAGGCAAGAAGGCCCTGCCTGTCGTAAGTGGCGACTAATGGGTAGGAGTCGAGAGGTGAAGAGTGTATTTGTGTGTGTGTGTGTGTGCGTTTGTGTGCGTGTGTGCGTGCGTGTGTGTGTGAGTGTGTGTGTGTCCGTTCGGCTTGCAGAGATAAGAATACGGCCGCGGCAAGAAGGCCCTGCCTGTCGTAAGTGGCGACTAATTGGTAGGAGTCGAGAGGTGAAGAGTGTATGTGTGTGTGTGCGTGTGTGCGTGTGTGTGCGTGTGTAAGTGTGTGTGTATGTATGTGTGTCTGTTTGGCTTGCAGAGATAAGAATACGGCCGAGGCAAGAAGGCCCTGCGTATCGTGAGAGGCGACTAATAGGTAGGATTAGAGAGGTGAAGAATGTATGTGTGTGCGTATGTGCGTGTTTGTGTGTGTGTGAGTGTATGTGTGTGTGCGTGTGTGCGTGCGTGTGTGCATGTGTGTGTAAGTGTGTGTGTGTATGTGTGTGTGTGTGTCCCTTCGCTCGCAGAGATAAGAAAAAAGCGGTGGCAAGAAGGCCATGCCTGTCGTAAGAGGCGACTAATGGATAGGAGTCGAGAGGTGAAGAGTGTATGTGTGTGTGCGTGTGTGCGTGTGTGTGCGTGTGAGCGTGCGTGTGTGTGTGAGTGTGTGTGTGTCCGTTCGGCTTGCAGAGATAAGAATACGGCCGCGGCAAGAAGGCCCTGCCTGTCGTAAGTGGCGACTAATTGGTAGGAGTCGAGAGGTGAAGAGTGTATGTGTGTGTGCGTGTGTGCGTGTGTGTGTGTGTGTGCGTGTGTGAGTATGTGTGTGTGTTAGTTTGGCTTGCAGAGATGAGAACACGACCGCGGCAAGAAGGCCCTGCTTATCGTAAGAGCCGACTAAAAGGTAGGAGTCGAGAGGTGAAGAGTGTATGTGTGTGTGCGTGTGTGCGTGTGTGTGTATTTGTGCGTGTGTGAGTGTGTGTGTATGAGTGTGTGTGTCCGTTCGGCTTGCAGAGATAAGAATACGGCCGTGGCAAGAAGGCCATGCTTGCTGTATGGAGCGACTAATTGGTAGGAGTCGAGAGGTGAAGAGTGTATGTGTGTGTGCGTGTGTGCGTGTATGTGTGTTTGTGCGTGTGTGAGTGTGTGTGTATGAGTGTGTGTGTCCGTTCGGCTTGCAGAGATATGAATACGGCCGGGGCAAGAAGGCCCTGCCTCTCGTAAGAGGCGACTAAAAGGTAGGGGTCGAGAGGTGAAGAGTGTATGTGTGTGTGTGTGTGTGTGAGTGTGTGTGTTTGTCCGCTCGGTACGTGTGTGCGTGTGTGTGTGCGTGTGTGAGTATGTGTGTTTGTCCGTTCGGCTTGCAGAGATAAGAATACGTCCGTGGCAAGAAGGTCGTGCCTGTCTTAAGAGGCGACTAATGGATAGGAGTCGAAAGGTGGAGAGTGTATATGTGTGTGTGCGCGTGTGTGCGTGCGTGTGTGTGTGTGTTCTTGTATGTGTGTGTGTGAGTGTGTGTGTCCGGTCGGCTCGCAGAGATAAGAACATGGCCGTGGCAGGAAGGCCCTGCCTGTAGTAAGAGGCGACTAATGGGTAGGGGTCGAGAGGTGAAGAGTGTATGTGTGTGTGTGCGTGTGTGCGTGTGTGTGCGTGTGTGAGTGTGTGTGTATGTGTGTGTGTCCGTCTGGCTTGCAGAGGTAAGAATACGGTCAAGGCAAGAAGACCCTGCCAGTTGTAAGGGGCGACTAAAAGGTAGGAGTCGAGAGGTGAAGAGTGTATGTGTGTGTGCGTGTGGGCGTGTTTGTGTGTGTGTGAGTGTATGTGTGTGTGCGTGTGTGCGTGCGTGTGTGTGTGTTTGTGAGTGTGTGTGTATGTATGTGTGTGTGTCCCTTCGCCTCGCAGAGATAAGAAAACAGCCGTGGCAAGAAAGCGATGCAAATCGTACGGGGCGACTTATGGATAGGAGTCGAGAGGCGAAGAGTGGGCGACTAATATGTAGGAGTCGAGAGGTGAAAAGTGTATGTGTGTGTGCGTGTGTGCGTCTGTGTGTGCGTGTGTGAGTATGTGTGTGTGTTAGTTCGGCTTGCAGAGATAAAAACACGACCGAGGCAAGAAGGCCCTGCCTATCGTAAGAGGCGACTAATAGGTAGGAGTCGAGAGGTGAAGAATGTATGTGTGTGTGCGCGTGGGCGTGTTTGTGTGTGTGTGTGAGTGTATGTGTGTGTGCGTGTGTGCGTGCGTGTGTGTGTGTGTTTGTGAGTGTGTGTGTATGTATGTGTGTGTGACCCTTCGGCTCGCAGAGATAAGAAAACAGCCGTGGCAAGAAAGCGATGCAAATCGTACGGGGCGACTAATGGATAGGAGTCGAGAGGCGAAGAGTGGGCGACTAATAAGTAGGAGTCGAGAGGTGAAAAGTGTATGTGTGTGTGCGTGTGTGCGTGTGTGTGTGCGTGTGTGCGTGTGTGTGTGTGCGTGTGTGAGTATGTGTGTGTGTCCGTTCGGCTTGCAGTAATAAGAACACGGCCAAGGCAAGAAGGCCCTGCCTATCGTAAGAGGCGACTAATAGGTAGGAGTCGAGAGGTGAAGAATGTATGTGTGTGTGCGTGTGGGCGTGTTTGTGTGGGTGTGAGTGTATGTGTGTGTGCGTGTGTGCGTGCGTGTGTGTGTGTGTGTGTGTTTGTGAGTGTGTGTGTATGTATGTGTGTGTGTCCCTTCGGCTCGCAGAGATAAGAAAACAGCCGTGGCAAGAAGGCGATGCAAATCGTACTGGGCGACTAATGGGTAGGAGTCGAGATGTGAAGAGTGGGCGACTAATAAGTAGGAGTCGAGAGGTGAAGAGAGTATGTGTGTGGGTGCGTGTGTGCGTGTGTGTATGCGTGTGTGTGTATGTGTGTGTGTCCGTTCGGCTCGCAGAGATAAGAACACGGCCGTGGCAAGAAGTCCCTGCCTGTCGTAAGAGGCGACTAATGAATAGGAGTCGAGAGGTGAAGAGTGGATGTGTCTTTGTGTGTGTGCGTGTGTTTGTGCGTGTGTGAGTATGTGTGTGTGTATGTGTGTGTGTGTGTCCGTTTGGCTTGCAGAGATAAGAATACGGCCGAGGCAAGAACGCCCTGCCTGTCTTAAGAGGCGACTAATGGATATTAGTCGAGAGGTGGAGAGTGTGTGCGTGTGCGCGTACGTGTGCGTGTGTGCGTGTGTGCCTGTGTGCGTGTGTTTGTGTGTGCGTGTGTGTGTGTGTGCTTTCGGCTCGCAGAGATAAGAATACGTCCGTGGCAAGAAGGCCCTGCCTGTCTTAAGAGGCGACTAATGAATAGGAATCGAGAGGTGGAGAATATGTGCGTGTGCGTGAGTGCGTGTGTGCCTGTGTGCGTGTGTTTGTGTGTGCGTGTGTGTGTGTCCGTTCGGCTTGCAGAGATAAGAACACGGCCGTGGCAAGAAGTCCCTGCCTGTCGTAAGAGGCGACTAATGTGTAGGAGTCGAGAGGTGAAGAGAGTACGTGAGTGTGTGCGTGTGTGTGGGTGTGTGTGTGTGTTTGTGCGTGTGTAAGTGTGTGTGTGTGTATGTTTGTGTGTGTCCATTCGGCTCGCAGAGATTAGAATACGGCCGAGGCAACAAGGCAATGCCTGTCGTAAGAGGCGACTAATGGGTAGGAGTCGAGAGGTGAAGAATGTATTTGTGTGTGTGTGTGTGTGTGCGTGTGTGTGCGTGTGTGCGTGCGTGTGTGTGTGAGTGTGTATATGTCCGTTCGGCTTGCAGAGATAAGAATACGGCCGAGGCAAGAATGCCCTGCCTGTCGTAAGTGGCGACTAATTGGTAGGAGTCGAGAGGTGAAAAGTGTTTTTGTGTGTGTGCGTGTGTGTGCGTGTGTGCGTGCTTGTGTGTGTGAGTGTGTATGTGTCCGTTCGGCTTGCAGAGATAAGAATACGGCCGAAGCAAGAAGGCCCTGCCTGTCGTAAGAGGCAACTAATGGGTAGGAGTCGAGAGGTGAAGAGTGTATGTGTGTGTGTGCGTGTGTGCGTGTGTGTGTGCGTGTGTGAGTGTGTGTGTCTGGTCGGCTCGCAGTGATAAGGACACGTCTGTGCCAAGAAGGCCCTGCCTGTCGTAAGCGGCGACTAATGCGTAGGAGTCGAGAGGTGAAGAGTGTATGTGTGTAAGTGCGTGTGTGCGTGTGTGTGCGTGTGTGAGTGTGTGTGTGTGTCCAGTCGGCTCTCAGAGATAAGAACACGGCCGTGGCAAGAAGGCCCTGCCTTTCGTAAGAGGCGACTAATGGGTAGGAGTCGAGAGGTGAAGAGTGTATGTGTGTGTGTGTGGGTGTGCTTGTGTGTGCGTGTGTGAGTGTGTGTGTGTATTTGTGTGTGTGAGTGTGTGTGTGTCCAGTCGGCTCGCAGAGATAAGAACACGGCCGTGGCAAGAAGGCCCTGCCTGTCGTAAGAGGCGACTAATGGGTAGGAGTCGAGAGGTGAAGAGTGTATGTGTGTGTGAGTGTGCGTGTGTGCGTGTGTGTGCATGTGTGAGTGTGTGTGTGTATTTGTGTGTGTGAGTGTGTGTGTCCAGTCGGCTCGCAGAGATACGAACACGGCCGTGGCAAGAAGGCCCTGCCTGTCGTAAGAGGCGACTAATGGGTAGGAGTCGAGTGGTGAAGAGTGTATATGTGTGTGCGTATGTGCGTGTGTGTGCGTGTGAGAGTGTGTGTGTATGTGTGTGTGTGTCCGTTCGGCTTGCAGAGATAAGAGCACGACCGAGGCAAGAAGGCCCTGCCTATCGTAAGAGGCGACTAATAGGTAGGAGTCAAGAGGTGAAGAGTGTATGTGTGTATGTGTGCAAGTGTGTGTGTGTGTGTCCGTTCGGCTCGCAGAGATAGGTATACGTCCGTGGCAAGAAGGCCCTGCCTGTCTTAAGAGGTGACTAATGGATAGGAGTCGAGAGGTGGAGAGTGTGTGCGTGTGCGTGTGCGTGTGGGTGCGTGTGTAAGTGTGTGTGTATGTGTGTGTGTCTGTTTGGCTTGCAGAGATAAAAATACGGCAGAGGCAAGAAGGCCCTGCCTCTTGTAATGGGCGACTAATAAGTAGGAGTCGAGAGGTGAAGAGTGTATGTGTGTGTGTGTGCGTGTGTGCGTGTGTGTGTGCGTGTGTGAGTATGTGTGTGTGTCCGTTCGGCTTGCAGAGATAAGAACACATCCAAGGCAAGAAGGCCCTGCCTGTCGTAAGAGGCGACTAATAGGTAGGAGTCGAGAGGTGAAGAATGTATGTGTGTGTGCGTGTGTACGTGTTTGTGTGTGTGTGAGTGTATGTGTGTGTGCGTGTGTGCGTGCGTGTGTCCGTGTGTAAGTATGTGTGTCCGTGTCCGTTCGTCTTGCAGAAATAAGAACACGGCCGAGGCAAGAAGGCCCTGCCTGTCGTGAGAGGCGACTAATAGGTAGGATTAGAGAGGTGAAGAATGTATGTGTGTGTGCGTGTGTGCGTGCGTATGTGCGTGTGTGTGTGTGAGTGTGTGTGTGTATGTGTGTGTGTGTCCCTTCGCTCGCAGAGATAAGAAAAAAGCGGTGGCAAGAAGGCCATGCCTGTCGTAAGAGGCGACTAATGGATAGGAGTCGAGAGGTGGAAAGTGTGTGCGTGTGCGTGTGCGTGTGCGTGTGCGTGTGTGTGTGTGTGCGTGTGTGTATGTGTCCGTTTGACTTGCAGAGATAAAAACACGGCCGTGGCAAGAAGTCCCTGCCTGTCGTAAGAGGAGAATAATGGGTAGGAGTCGAGAGGTGAAGAGTGTATGTGTGTGTGCGTGTGTGCGTGCGTGTGTGAGTGTGTGTGTGTATGTGTGTGTGTCAGTGTGTGTGTGTGTGTCCGGTCGGCTCGCAGAGATGAGAACACGGCCGTGGCAAGAAGGCACTGCCTGTCGTTAAGAGGCAACTAATGGGTAGGAGTCGAGAGGTGAAGAGTGTATGTGTGTGTGTGTGCGTGTGTGCGTCTGTGTGCGTGTGTGTGTGTGTATATGTTTGTGTCTGTTTGGCTTGCAGAGATAAGAAAACGGCCGAGGCAAGAAGGCCCTGCCTCTTGTAAGGGGCGACTAATAAGTAGGAGTCGAGAGGTGAAGAGTGTATGTGTGTATGCGTGTGTGCGTGTGTGCGTGTGTGAGTATGTGTGTTTGTTAGTTCGGCTTGCAGAGATAAGAGCACAACCGAGGCAAGAAGGCCCTGCCTATCGTAAGAGGCGACTAATAGGTAGGAGTCGAGAGGTGAAGAGTGTATGTGTGTGTGCGTGTGTGCGTGTGTGTGCGTGTGAGCGTGCGTGTGTGTGTGAGTGTGTGTGTGTCCGTTCGGCTTGCAGAGATAAGAATACGGCCGCGGCAAGAAGGCCCTGCCTGTCGTAAGTGGCGACTAATTGGTAGGAGTCGAAAGGTGAAGAGTGTATGTGTCTGTGCGTGTGTGCGTGTGTGTGCGTGTGTCAGTGTGTGTATGTGTGTGTGTCTGTTTGGCTTGCAGAGATAAGAATACGGCCGAGGCAAGAAGGCCCTGCCTGTCGTAAGTGGCGACTAATTGGTAGGAGTCGAGAGGTGAAGAGTGTATATGTGTGTGTGCGTGTGTGCGTGTGTGTGCGTGTGTGCGTGCGTGTGTGTGTGAGTGTGTGCGTCCGTTCGGCTTGCAGAGATAAGAATACGGCCGAGGCAAGAAGGCCCTGCCTGTCGTAAGTGGCGACTAATGGGTAGGAGTCGAGAGGTGAAGAGTTTATTTGTGTGTGTGTGTGTGCGTGTGTGTGCGTGTGTGCGTGCGTGTGTGTGTGAGTGTGTGTGTGTCCGTTCGGCTTGCAGAGATAAGAATACGGCCGCGGCAAGAAGGCCCTGCCTGTCGTAAGTGGCGACTAATTGGTAGGAGTCGAAAGGTGAAGAGTGTATGTGTGTGTGCGTGTGTGCGTGTGTGTGCGTGTGTAAGTGTGTGTGTATGTGTGTGTGTCTGTTTGGCTTGCAGAGATAAGAATACGGCCGAGGCAAGAAGGCCCTGCCTGTCGTGAGAGGCGACTAATAGGTAGGATTAGAGAGGTGAAGAATGTATGTGTGTGCGTATGTGCGTGTTTGTGTGTGTGTGAGTGTATGTGTGTGTGCGTGTGTGCGTGCGTGTGTGCATGTGTGTGTGAATGTGTGTGTGTATGTGTGTGTGTGTGTGCCTTCGCTCGCAGAGATAAGAAAAAAGCGGTGGCAAGAAGGCCATGCCTGTCGTAAGAGGCGACTAATGGATAGGAGTCGAGAGGTGGAGAGTGTGTGCGTGTGCGTGTGCGTGTGTGTGTGTGCGTGTGTGTGTGTCCGTTTGGCTTGCAGAGATAAGAACACGGCTGTGGCAAAAAGTCCCTGCCTGTCGTAAGAGGAGAATAATGGGTAGGAGTCGAGAGGTGAAGAGTGTATGTATGTGTGTGCGTGTGTGCGTGCGTGTGTGAGTGTGTGTGTGTATGTGTGTGTGTCAGTGTGTATGTGTGTGTCCGGTCGGCTCGCAGAGATGAGAACACGGCCGTGGCAAGAAGGCACTGCCTGTCGTTAAGAGGCGACTAATGGGTAGGAGTCGAGAGGTGAAGAGTGTATGTGTGTGTGCGTGTGTGCGTGCGTGTGTGCGTGTGTAAGTATGTGTGTGTGTGTCCGTTCGTCTTGCAGAAATAAGAACACGGCCGAGGCAAGAAGGCCCT
>NW_027311889.1:1847500-1885000 GCF_040954645.1 Diabrotica undecimpunctata | reverse complement strand
AGTCGAGAGGTGAAGAGTGTATGTGTGTGTGTGCGTGTGTGCGTGTGTGTGCGTGTGTAAGTGTGTGTGTATGTGTGTGTGTCTGTTTGGCTTGCAGAGATAAGAATACGGCCGAGGCAAGAAGGCCCTCTCTCTTGTAAGGGGCGACTAATAGGTAGGAGTCGAAAGGTGAATAGTGTATGTGTGTGTGTGTGTGTGTGCGTGTGTGGGTGTGTGTGTGTTTGTGCGTGTGTAAGTGTGTGTGTATGTATGTGTGTGTCCATTCGGCTCGCAGACATTAGAATACGGCCGAGGCAAGAAGGCCATGCCTGCCGTAAGAGGCAACTAATGCGTAGGAGTCGAGAGGTGAAAAGTGTTTTTGTGTGTGTGCGTGTGTGTGCGTGTGTGCGTGCTTGTGTGTGTGAGTGTGTATGTGTCCGTTCGGCTTGCAGAGATAAGAATACGGCCGGGGCAAGAAGGCCTTGCCTGTCGTAAGAGGCGACTAATGGGTAGGAGTCGAGAGGTGAAGAGTGTATGTGTGTGTGCGTGTGTGCGTGTATGTGTGTTTGTGCGTGTGTGAGTGTGTGTGTATGAGTGTGTGTGTCCGTTCGGCTTGCAGAGATATGAATAGGGCCGGGGCAAGAAGGCCCTGCCTCTCGTAAGAGGCGACTAAAAGGTAGGGGTCGAGAGGTGAAGAGTGTATGTGTGTGTGTGTGTGAGTGTGTGTGTTTGTCCGCTCGGCTCGCAGAGATAAGATTACGGCCGTGGCAAGAAGGCCCTACCTGTCTTAAGAGGCGGCTAATGGATAGGAGTCGAGAGGTGGAGAGTGTGTGCGAGTGCGTGTGCGTGTGCGTGGGTGCGTGTGTGTGCGTGTGTGCGTGTGTGTGTGTGTGTGTTTGTGTGTGCGTGTGTGTGTGTCCGTTCGGCTTGCAGAGATAAGAACACGGCCGTGGCAAGAAGTCCCTGCCTGTCGTAAGAGGAGAATAATGGGTAGAAGTCGAGAGGTGAATAGTGTATGTGTGCTTGCGTGTGTGTGTTTGTGTGTGAGTGTGTGTGCGTGTCCTTTCGGCTCGCAGAGATAAGAATGCGTTCGTTGCAAGAAGGCTCTGCCTGTCTTAAGAGGCGACTAATGGATAGGACTCGAGAGGTGGAGAGAGTGTGCGTGTGCGTGTGCGTTTGCGTGTGTGCGTTTGTGCCTGTGTGCGTGTGTTTGTGTGTGCGTGTGTGTGTGTGTCCGGTCGACTCGCTGAAATGAGAACACGGCCGTGGCAAAAAGGCCCTGCCTGTCGTAAGAGGCGACTAATGGGTAGGAGTCGAGAGGTGAAGAGTGTATGTGTGTGTGTACGTGTGTGCGTGTGTGTGTGCGTGTGTGAGTATGTGTGTGTGTGTCCGTTCGGCTTGCAGAGATAAGAATACGTCCGTGGCAAGAAGGTCATGCCTGTCTTAAGAGGCGACTAATGGATAGGAGTCGAAAGGTGGAGAGTGTATATGTGTGTGTGCGCGTGTGTGCGTGCGTGTGTGTGTGTGTTCTTGTATGTGTGTGTGTGAGTGTGTGTGTCCGGTCGGCTCGCAGAGATAAGAACATGGCCGTGGCAGGAAGGCCCTGCCTGTCGTAAGAGGCGACTAATGGGTAGGGGTCGAGAGGTGAAGAGTGTATGTGTGTGTGTGCGTGTGTGCGTGTGTGTGCGTGTGTGAGTGTGTGTGTATGTGTGTGTGTCCGTCTGGCTTGCAGAGGTAAGAATACGGCCAAGGCAAGAAGACCCTGCCAGTTGTAAGGGGCGACTAATAGGTAGGAGTCGAGAGGTGAAGAGTGTATGTGTGTGTGCGTGTGTGCGTGTGTGTGTGCGTGTGTGAGTATGTGTGTGTGTCCGTTCGGCTTGCAGAGATAAGAACACGGCCGTGGCAAGAAGTCCCTGCCTATCGTAAGAGGCAACTAATAGGTAGGAGTCGAGAGGTGAAGAATGTATGTGTGTGTGCGTGTGGGCGTGTTTGTGTGTGTGTGAGTGTATGTGTGTGTGCGTGTGTGCGTGCGTGGGTGTGTGTTTGTGAGTGTGTGTGTATGTATGTGTGTGTGTCCCTTCGGCTCGCAGAGATAAGAAAACAGCCGTGGCAAGAAAGCGATGCAAATCGTACGGGGCGACTAATGGATAGGAGTCGAGAGGCGAAGAGTGGGCGACTAATAAGTAGGAGTCGAGAGGTGAAAAGTGTATGTGTGTGTGGGTGTGTGCGTGTGTGTGTGCGTGTGTGAGTATGTGTGTGTGTTAGTTCGGCTTGCAGAGATAAAAACACGACCGAGGCAAGAAGGCCCTGCCTATCGTAAGAGGCGACTAATAGGTAGGAGTCGAGAGGTGAAGAATGTATGTGTGTGTGCGTGTGGGCGTGTTTGTGTGTGTGTGAGTGTATGTGTGTGTGCGTGTGTGCGTGTGTGTGTGTGTGTTTGTGAGTGTGTGTGTATGTATGTGTGTGTGTGTCCCTTCGGCTCGCAGAGATAAGAAAACAGCCGTGGCAAGAAAGCGATGCAAATCGTACGGGGCGACTAATGGATAGGAGTCGAGAGGCGAAGAGTGGGCGACTAATAAGTAGGAGTCGAGAGGTGAAAAGTGTATGTGTGTGTGCGTGTGTGCGTGTGTGTGTGCGTGTGTGAGTATGTGTGTGTGTCCGTTCGGCTTGCAGTGATAAGAACACGGCCAAGGCAAGAAGGCCCTGCCTATCGTAAGAGGCGACTAATAGGTAGGAGTCGAGAGGTGAAGAATGTATGTGTGTGTGCGTGTGGGCGTGTTTGTGTGTGTGTGAGTGTATGTGTGTGTGCGTGTGTGCGTGCGTGTGTGTGTGTGTGTGTTTGTGAGTGTGTGTGTATGTATGTGTGTGTGTCCCTTCGGCTCGCAGAGATAAGAAAACAGCCGTGGCAAGAAGGCGATGCAAATCGTACGGGGCGACTAATGGGTAGGAGTCGAGATGTGAAGAGTGGGCGACTAATAAGTAGGAGTCGAGAGGTGAAGAGAGTATGTGTGTGGGTGCGTGTGTGTGTGTGTGTGTGCGTGTGTGTGTATGTGTGTGTGTCCGTTCGCCTCGCAGAGATAAGAACACGGCCGTGGCAAGAAGTCCCTGCCTGTCGTAAGAGGCGACTAATGAATAGGAGTCGAGAGGTGAAGAGTGTATGTGTCTTTGTGTGTGTGCGTGTGTTTGTGCGTGTGTGAGTATGTGTGTGTGTATGTGTGTGTGTGTGTCCGTTTGGCTTGCAGAGATAAGAATACGGCCGAGGCAAGAACGCCCTGCCTGTCTTAAGAGGCGACTAATGGATATTAGTCGAGAGGTGGAGAGTGTGTGCGTGTGCGTGTACGTGTGCGTGTGTGCGTGTGTGCCTGTGTGCGTGTGTTTGTGTGTGCGTGTGTGTGTGTGTCCTTTCGGCTCGCAGAGATAAGAATACGTCCGTGGCAAGAAGGCCCTGCCTGTCTTAAGAGGCGACTAATGGATAGGAATCGAGAGGTGGAGAATGTGTGCGTGTGCGTGTGTGCGTGTGTGCGTGTGTGCCTGTGTGCGTGTGTTTGTGTGTGCGTGTGTGTGTGTCCGTTTGGCTTGCAGAGATAAGAACAGGGCCGTGGCAAGAAGTCCCTGCCTCTCGTAAGAGGCGACTAATGGGTAGGAGTCGAGAGGTGAAGAGAGTACGTGAGTGTGTGCGTGTGTGGGTGTGTGTGTGTTTGTGCGTGTGTAAGTGTGTGTGTGTATGTTTGTGTGTGTCCATTCGGCTCGCAGAGGTTAGAATACGGCCGAGGCAACAAGGCAATGCCTGTCGTAAGAGGCGACTAATGGGTAGGTGTCGAGAGGTGAAGAATGTATTTGTGTGTGTGTGTGCGTGTGTGTGCGTGTGTGCGTGCGTGTGTGTGTGAGTGTGTATATGTCCGTTCGGCTTGCAGAGATAAGAATACGGCCGAGGCAAGAATGCCCTGCCTGTCGTAAGTGGCGACTAATTGGTAGGAGTCGAGAGGTGAAAAGTGTTTTTGTGTGTGTGCGTGTGTGTGCGTGTGTGCGTGCTTGTGTGTGTGAGTGTGTATGTGTCCGTTCGGCTTGCAGAGATAAGAATACGGCCAAGGCAAGAAGGCCCTGCCTGTCGTAAGTGGCGACTAATTGGTAGGAGTCGAGAGGTGAAGAGTGTATGTGTGTGTGTGTGTGTGTGTGTGTGCGTGTGTGGGTGTGTGTGTGTTTGTGAGTGTGTAAGTGTGTGTGTGTATGTATGCGTGTCCATTCGGCTCGCAGAGATTAGAATACGGCCGAGGCAAGAAGGCCATGCCTGTCGTAAGAGGCAACTAATGTGTAGGAGTCGAGAGGTGAAGAGTGTACGTGTGTGTGTGCGTGTGTGCGTGTGTGTGTGCGTGTGTGAGTGTGTGTGTCCGGTCGGCTCGCAGTGATAAGGACACGTCCGTGCCAAGAAGGCCCTGCCTGTCGTAAGCGGCGACTAATGCGTAGGAGTCGAGAGGTGAAGAGTGTATGTGTGTAAGTGCGTGTGTGCGTGTGTGTGCGTGTGTGAGTGTGTGTGTGTGTCCAGTCGGCTCTCAGAGATAAGAACACGGCCGTGGCAAGAAGGCCCTGCTTTTCGTAAGAGGCGACTAATGGGTAGGAGTCGAGAGGTGAAGAGTGTATGTGTGTGTGAGTGTGCGTGTGTGTGCGTGTGTGTGCGTGTGTGAGTGTGTGTGTGTATTTGTGTGTGTGAGTGTGTGTGTGTCCAGTCGGCTCGCAGAGATAAGAACACGGCCGTGGCAAGAAGGCCCTGCCTGTCGTAAGAGGCGACTAATGGGTAGGAGTCGAGAGGTGAAGAGTGTATGTGTGTGTGAGTGTGCGTGTGTGCGTGTGTGTGCATGTGTGAGTGTGTGTGTGTGTATTTGTGTGTGTGAGTGCGTGTGTCCAGTCGGCTCGCAGAGATACGAACACGGCCGTGGCAAGAAGGCCCTGCCTGTCGTAAGAGGCGACTAATGGGTAGGAGTCGAGTGGTGAAGAGTGTATATGTGTGTGCGTATGTGCGTCTGTGTGCGCGTGAGAGTGTGTGTGTATGTGTGTGTGTCCGTTCGGCTTGCAGAGATAAGAGCACGACCGAGGCAAGAAGGCCCTGCCTATCGTAAGAGGCGACTAATAGGTAGGAGTCAAGAGGTGAAGAGTGTATGTGTGTGTGTGCGTGTGTGCGTGTGTGTGTGTGTGTGTGTGTGTATGTGTGTGTGTATTTCTTCGGCTCGCAGAGATAAGAATACGTCCGTGGCAAGAAGGCCATGCTTGCTGTAAGGAGCGACTAATGGGTAGGAGTCGAGAGGTGAAGCGTGTATGTGTGTGTGTGTGTATGTGTGCAAGTGTGTGTGTGTGTGTGTCCGTTCGGCTCGCAGAGATAGGTATACGTCCGTGGCAAGAAGGCCCTGCCTATCTTAAGAGGCGACTAATGGATAGGAGTCGACAGGTGGAGAGTGTGTGCGTGTGCGTGTGCGTGTGGGTGCGTGTGTAAGTGTGTGTGTATGTGTGTGTGTCTGTTTGGCTTGCAGAGATAAAAATACGGCAGAGGCAAGAAGGCCCTGCCTCTTGTAATGGGCGACTAATAAGTAGGAGTCGAAAGGTGAAGAGTGTATGTGTGTGTGTGTGTGCGTGTGTGCGTGTGTGTGTGCGTGTGTGAGTATGTGGGTGTATTAGTTCGGCTTGCAGAGATAAGAACACCCCCAAGGCAAGAAGGCCCTGCCTGTCGTAAGAGGCGACTAATAGGTAGGAGTCGAGAGGTGGAGAGTGTGTGCGTGTGCGTGTGCGTGTGTGCGTGTGTAAGTATGTGTGTGTGTGTCCGTTCGTCTTGCAGAAATAAGAACACGGCCGAGGCAAGAAGGCCCTGCCTGTCGTGAGAGGCGACTAATAGGTAGGATTAGAGAGGTGAAGAATGTATGTGTGTGTGCGTGTGTGCGTGCGTATGTGCGTGTGTGTGTGTGAGTGTGTGTGTGTATGTGTGTGTGTCCCTTCGCTCGCAGAGATAAGAAAAAAGCGGTGGCAAGAAGGCCATGCCTGTCGTAAGAGGCGACTAATGGATAGGAGTCGAGAGGTGGAGAGTGTGTGCGTGTGCGTGTGCGTGTGCGTGTGTGTGTGTGTGCGTGTGTGTGTGTGTCCGTTTGGCTTGCAGAGATAAAAACACGGCCGTGGCAAGTCCGGTGTGTGTGTGTCCGGTCGGCTCGCAGAGATGAGAACACGGCCGTGGCAAGAAGGCACTGCCTGTCGTTAAGAGGCAACTAATGGGTAGGAGTCGAGAGGTGAAGAGTGTATGTGTGTGTGTGTGCGTGTGTGTGCGTGTGTGTGTGTGTATATGTTTGTGTCTGTTTGGCTTGCAGAGATAAGAATACGGCCGAGGCAAGAAGGCCCTGCCTCTTGTAAGGGGCGACTAATAAGTAGGAGTCGAGAGGTGAAGAGTGTATGTGTGTATGCGTGTGTGCGTGTGTGCGTGTATGTGTGTTTGTGCGTGTGTGAGTGTGTGTGTATGAGTGTGTGTGTCCGTTCGGCTTGCAGAGATATGAATACGGCCGGGGCAAGAAGGCCCTGCCTCTCGTAAGAGGCGACTAAAAGGTAGGGGTCGAGAGGTGAAGAGTGTATGTGTGTGTGTGTGTGTGTGTGAGTGTGTGTGTTTGTCCGCTCGGCTCGCAGAGATAAGATTACGGCCGTGGCAAGAAGGCCCTACCTGTCTTAAGAGGCGGCTAATTGATAGGAGTCGAGAGGTGGAGAGTGTGTGCGTGTGCGTGTGCGTGTGCATAAGTGCGTGTGTGTGCGTGTGTGCGTGTGTGTGTGTGTGTTTGTGTGTGCGTGTGTGTGTGTCCGTTCGGCTTGCAGAGATAAGAACACGGCCGTGGCAAGAAGTCCCTGCCTGTCGTAAGAGGAGAATAATGGGCAGAAGTCGAGAGGTGAATAGTGTATGTGTGCTTGCGTGTGTGTGTTTGTGTGTGAGTGTGTGTGTGTGTCCTTTCGGCTCGCAGAGATAAGAATGCGTTCGTAGCAAGAAGGCTCTGCCTGTCTTAAGAGGCGACTAATGGATAGGACTCGAGAGGTGGAGAGTGTTTGCGTGTGCGTGTGCGTTTGCGTGTGTGCGTTTGTGCCTGTGTGCGTGTGTTTGTGTGTGCGTGTGTGTGTGTGTCCGGTCAGCTCGCTGAAATGAGAACACGGCCGTGGCAAGAAGGCCCTGCCTGTCGTAAGAGGCGACTAATAGGTAGGAGTCGAGAGGTGAAGAGTGTATGTGTGTGTGTGCGTGTGTGCATGTGTGTGTGCGTGTGTGAGTATGTGTGTGTGTCCGTTCGGCTTGCAGAGATAAGAACACGGCCGTGGCAAGAAGTCCCTGCCTGTCGTAATAGGAGAATAATGGGTAGGAGTCGAGAGGTGAAAAGTGTATGTGTGTGTGTGCGTGTGTGTGAACGTGTGTGTGTGTCAGTGTGTGTGTGTCCGTTTGGCTCGCAGAGATTAGAATACGGCCGAGGCAAGAAGGCCATGCCTGTCTTAAGAGGCGACTAATGGATAGGAGTCGAAAGGTGGAGAGTGTATATGTGTGTGTGCGCGTGTGTGCGTGCGTGTGTGTGTGTTCTTGTATGTGTGTGTGTGAGTGTGTGTGTCCGGTCGGCTCGCAGAGATAAGAACATGGCCGTGGCAAGAAGTCCCTGCCTTTCGAAATAGAAGAATAATGGGTAGGAGTCGAGAGGTGAAGAGTGTATATGTGTGTGTGCGCGTGTGTGCGTGCGTGTCTGTGTTTGTTCTTGTATGTGTGTGTGTGAGTGTGTGTGTGTGTCCGGTCAGCTCGCAGAGATAAGAACATGGCCGTGGCAGGAAGGCCCTGCCTGTCGTAAGAGGCGACTAATGGGTAGGGGTCGAGAGGTGAAGAGTGTATGTGTGTGTGTGCGTGTGTGCGTGTTTGTGTGCGTGTGTGAGTGTGTGTGTATGTGTGTGTGTCCGTCTGGCTTGCAGAGGTAAGAATACGGCCAAGGCAAGAAGACCCTGCCAGTTGTAAGGGGCGACTAATAGGTAGGAGTCGAGAGGTGAAGAGTGTATGTGTGTGTGTGCGTGTGTGCGTGTGTGTGTGCGTGTGTGAGTATGTGCCGTTTGGCTTGCAGAGATAAGAACACGGCCGTGGCAAGAAGTCCCTGCCTGTCGTAAGAGGAGAATAATGGGTAGGAGTCGAGAGGTGAACAGTGTATGTGTGTGTGTGTGTTTGCGTGTGTGCGTGTGTGGGCGTGTGTGAGTGTGTGTGTATGTGTGTGTGTCCGTTTGGCTTGCAGAGATAAGAATACGGCCGAGGCCAGAAGGCCCTGCCTCTTGTAAGGGTCGACTAATAAGTAGGAGTCGAGAGGTGAAGAGTGTATGTGTGTGTGCGTGTGTGCGTGTGTGTGTGTGTGTGCGTGTGTGAGTATGTGTGTGTGTTAGTTTGGCTTGCAGAGATGAGAACACGACCGCGGCAAGAAGGCCCTGCTTATCGTAAGAGGCGACTAAAAGGTAGGAGTCGAGAAGTGAAGAGTGTATGTGTGTGTGCGTGTGTGCGTGTGTGTGTGTTTGTGCGTGTGTGAGTGTGTGTGTATGAGTGTGTGTGTCCGTTCGGCTTGCAGAGATAAGAATACGGCCGTAGCAAGAAGGCCATGCTTGCTGTAAGGAGCGACTAATTGGTAGGAGTCGAGAGGTGAAGAGTGTATGTGTGTGTGCGTGTGTGCGTGTATGTGTGTTTGTGCGTGTGTGAGTGTGTGTGTATGAGTGTGTGTGTCCGTTCGGCTTGCAGAGATATGAATACGGCCGGGGCAAGAAGGCCCTGCCTCTCGTAAGAGGCGACTAAAAGGTAGGGGTCGAGAGGTGAAGAGTGTATGTGTGTGTGTGTGTGTGGGTGTGTGTGTTTGTCCGCTCGGCTCGCAGAGATAAGATTACGGCCGTGGCAAGAAGGCCCTACCTGTCTTAAGAGGCGGCTAATGGATAGGAGTCGAGAGGTGGAGAGTGTGTGCGTGTGCGTGGGTGCGTGTGTGTGCGTGTGTGCGTGTGTGTGTGTTTGTGTGTGCGTGTGTGCGTGCGTGTGTGTGTGTGTTTGTGAGTGTGTGTGTATGTATGTGTGTGTGTCCCTTCGGCTCGCAGAGATAAGAAAACAGCCGTGGCAAGAAAGCGATGCAAATCGTACGGGGCGACTAATGGATAGGAGTCGAGAGGCGAAGAGTGGGCGACTAATAAGTAGGAGTCGAGAGGAGAAAAGTGTATGTGTGTGTGCGTGTGTGCGTGTGTGTGTGCGTGTGTGAGTATGTGTGTGTGTCCGTTCGGCTTGCAGTGATAAGAACACGGCCAAGGCAAGAAGGCTCTGCCTATCGTAAGAGGCGACTAATAGGTAGGAGTCGAGAGGTGAAGAATGTATGTGTGTTTGCGTGTGGTCGTGTTTGTGTGTGTGTGAGTGTATGTGTGTGTGCGTGTGTGCGTGCGTGTGTGTGTGTTTGCGAGTGTGTGTGTATGTATGTGTGTGTGTGTCCCTTCGGCTCGCAGAGATAAGAAAACAGCCGTGGCAAGAAAGCGATGCAAATCGTACGGGGCGTCTAATGGATAGGAGTCGAGAGGCAAAGAGTAGGCGACTAATAAGTAGGAGTCGAGAGGAGAAAAGTGTATGTGTGTGTGCGTGTGTGTGTGCGTGTGTGAGTATGTGTGTGTGTCCGTTCGGCTTGCAGTGATAAGAAAACAGCCGTGGCAAGAAGGCGATGCAAATCGTACGGGGCGACTAATGGGTAGGAGTCGAGATGTGAAGAGTGGGCGACTAATAAGTAGGAGTCGAGAGGTTAAGAGAGTATGTGTGTGGGTGCGTGTGTGCGTGTGTGTGTGCGTGTGTGTGTATGTGTGTGTGTCCGTTCGGCTCGCAGAGATAAGAACACGGCCGTGGCAAGAAGTCCCTGCCTGTCGTAAGAGGCGACTAATGAATAGGAGTCGAGAGGTGAAGAGTGTATGTGTCTTTGTGTGTGTGCGTGTGTTTGTGCGTGTGTGAGTATGTGTGTGTATGTGTGTGTGTGTCCGTTTGGCTTGCAGAGATAAGAATACGGCCGAGGCAAGAACGCCCTGCCTGTCTTAAGAGGCGACTAATGGATATTAGTCGAGAGGTGAAGAGTGTGTGCGTGTGCGTGTACGTGTGCGTGTGTGCGTGTGTGCCTGTGTGCGTGTGTTTGTGTGTGCGTGTGTGTGTGTGTGTGTCCTTTCGGCTCGCAGAGATAAGAATACGTCCGTGGCAAGAAGGCCCTGCCTGTCTTAAGAGGCGACTAATGGATAGGAATCGAGAGGTGGAGAATGTGTGCGTGTGCGTGAGTGCGTGTGTGCCTGTGTGCGTGTGTTTGTGTGTGCGTGTGTGTGTGTCCGTTCGGCTTGCAGAGATAAGAACACGGCCGTAGCAAGAAGTCCCTGCCTGTCGTAAGAGGCGACTAATGGGTAGGAGTCGATAGGTGAAGAGAGTACGTAAGTGTGTGCGTGTGTGAGTGTGTGTGTATGTGTGTGTGTCCGTCTGGCTTGCAGAGGTAAGAATACGGCCAAGGCAAGAAGACCCTGCCAGTTGTAAGGGGCGACTTATAGGTAGGAGTCGAGAGGTGAAGAGTGTATGTGTGTGTGTGCGTGTGTGCGTGTGTGTGTGCGTGTGTGAGTATGTGTGTGTGTCCGTTTGGCTTGCAGAGATAAGAACACGGCCGTGGCAAGAAGTCCCTGCCTGTCGTAAGAGGAGAATAATGGGTAGGAGTCGAGAGGTGAAGAGTGTATGTGTGTGTGTGTGCGTGTGTGCGTGTGTGGGCGTGTGTGAGTGTGTGTGTATGTGTGTGTGTCCGTTTGACTTGCAGAGATAAGAAAACGGCCGAGGCCAGAAGGCCCTGCCTCTTGTAAGGGTCGACTAATAAGTAGGAGTCGAGAGGTGAAGAGTGTATGTGTGTGTGCGTGTGTGCGTGTGTGTGTGTGTGCGTGTGTGAGTATGTGTGTGTGTTAGTTTGGCTTGCAGAGATGAGAACACGACCGCGGCAAGAAGGCCCTGCTTATCGTAAGAGGCGACTAAAAGGTAGTAGTCGAGAGGTGAAGAGTGTATGTGTGTGTGCGTGTGTGCGTGTGTGTGTGTTTGTGCGTGTGTGAGTGTGTGTGTATGAGTGTGTGTGTCCGTTCGGCTTGCAGAGATAAGAATACGGCCGTGGCAAGAAGGCCATGCTTGCTGTATGGAGCGACTAATTGGTAGGAGTCGAGAGGTGAAGAGTGTATGTGTGTGTGCGTGTGTGCGTGTATGTGTGTTTGTGCGTGTGTGAGTGTGTGTGTATGAGTGTGTGTGTCCGTTCGGCTTGCAGAGATATGAATACGGCCGGGGCAAGAAGGCCCTGCCTCTCGTAAGAGGCGACTAAAAGGTAGGGGTCGAGAGGTGAAGAGTGTATGTGTGTGTGTGTGTGAGTGTGTGTGTTTGTCCGCTCGACTCGCAGAGATAAGATTACGGCCGTGGCAAGAAGGCCCTACCTGTCTTAAGAGGCGGCTAATGGATAGGAGTCGAGAGGTGGAGAGTGTGTGCGTGTGCGTGTGCGTGGGTGCGTGTGTGTGCGTGTGTGCGTGTGTGTGTGTGTGTTTGTGTGTGCGTGTGTGTGTGTCCGTTCGGCTTGCAGAGATAAGAACACGGCCGTGGCAAGAAGTCCCTGCCTGTCGTAAAAGGAGAATAATGGGTAGAAGTCGAGAGGTGAATAGTGTATGTGTGCTTGCGTGTGTGTGTTTGTGTGTGAGTGTGTGTGCGTGTCCTTTCGGCTCGCAGAGATAAGAATGCGTTCGTTGCAAGAAGGCTCTGCCTGTCTTAAGAGGCGACTAATGGGTAGGAGTCGAGAGGTGAAGAGTGTATGTGTGTGTGTGCGTGTGTGCGTGTGTGTGCGTGTGTGATTGTGTGTGTATGTGTGTGTGTCCGTCTGGTTTGCAGAGGTAAGAATACGGCCGTGGCAAGAAGTCCCTGCCCATCGTAAGAGGCGACTAATAGGTAGGAGTCGAGAGGTGAAGAATGTATGTGTGTGTGCGTGTGGGCGTGTTTGTGTGTGTCCGGTCGGCTCGCTGAAATGAGAACACGGCCGTGGCAAGAAGGCCCTGCCTGTCGTAAGAGGCGACTAATGGGTAGGAATCGAGAGGTGAAGAGTGTATGTGTGTGTACGTGTGTGCGTGTGTGTGTGCGTGTGTGAGTATGTGTGTTTGTCCGTTCGGCTTGCAGAGATAAGAATACGTCCGTGACAAGAAGGTCATGCCTGTCTTAAGAGGCGACTAATGGATAGGAATCGAGAGGTGGAGAATGTGTGCGTGTGCGTGAGTGCGTGTGTGCCTGTGTGCGTGTGTTTGTGTGTGCGTGTGTGTGTGTCCGTTCGGCTTGCAGAGATAAGAACACGGCCGTAGCAAGAAGTCCCTGCCTGTCGTAAGAGGCGACTAATGGGTAGGAGTCGAGAGGTGAAGAGAGTACGTAAGTGTGTGCGTGTGTGAGTGTGTGTGTATGTGTGTGTGTCCGTCTGGCTTGCAGAGGTAAGAATACGGCCAAGGCAAGAAGACCCTGCCAGTTGTAAGGGGCGACTAATAGGTAGGAGTCGAGAGGTGAAGAGTGTATGTGTGTGTGTGCGTGTGTGCGCGTGTGTGTGCGTGTGTGAGTATGTGTGTGTGTCCGTTTGGCTTGCAGAGATAAGAACACGGCCGTGGCAAGAAGTCTCTGCCTGTCGTAAGAGGAGAATAATGGGTAGGAGTCGAGAGGTGAAGAGTGTATGTGTGTGTGTGTGTGCGTGTGTGCGTGTGTGGGCGTGTGTGAGTGTGTGTGTATGTGTGTGTGTCCGTTTGGCTTGCAGAGATAAGAAAACGGCCGAGGCCAGAAGGCCCTGCCTCTTGTAAGGGTCGACTAATAAGTAGGAGTCGAGAGGTGAAGAGTGTATGTGTGTGTGCGTGTGTGCGTGTGTGTGTGTGTGTGTGCGTGTGTGAGTATGTGTGTGTGTTAGTTTGGCTTGCAGAGATGAGAACACGACCGCGGCAAAAAGGCCCTGCTTATCGTAAGAGGCGACTAAAAGGTAGGAGTCGAGAGGTGAAGAGTGTATGTGTGTGTGCGTGTGTGCGTGTGTGTGTGTTTGTGCGTGTGTGAGTTTGTGTGTATGAGTGTGTGTGTCCGTTCGGCTTGCAGAGATAAGAATACGGCCGTGGCAAGAAGGCCATGCTTGCTGTATGGAGCGACTAATTGGTAGGAGTCGAGAGGTGAAGAGTGTATGTGTGTGTGCGTGTGTGCGTGTATGTGTGTTTGTGCGTGTGTGAGTGTGTGTGTATGAGTGTGTGTGTCCGTTCGGCTTGCAGAGATATGAATACGGCCGGGGCAAAAAGGCCCTGCCTCTCCTAAGAGGCGACTAAAAGGTAGGGGTCGAGAGGTGAAGAGTGTATGTGTGTGTGTGTGAGTGTGTGTGTTTGTCCGCTCGGCTCGCAGAGATAAGATTACGGCCGTGGCAAGAAGGCTCTACCTGTCTTAAGAGGCGGCTAATGGATAGGAGTCGAGAGGTGGAGAGTGTGTGCGTGTGCGTGTGCGTGTGCGTGGGTGCGTGTGTGTGCGTGTGTGCGTGTGTGTGTGTGTGTTTGTGTGTGCGTGTGTGTGTGTCCGTTCGGCTTGCAGAGATAAGAACACGGCCGTGGCAAGAAGTCCCTGCCTGTCGTAAAAGGAGAATAATGGGTAGAAGTCGAGAGGTGAATAGTGTATGTGTGCTTGCGTGTGTGTGTTTGTGTGTGAGTGTGTGTGCGTGTCCTTTCGGCTCGCAGAGATAAGAATGCGTTCGTTGCAAGAAGGCTCTGCCTGTCTTAAGAGGCGACTAATGGGTAGGAGTCGAGAGGTGAAGAGTGTATGTGTGTGTGTGCGTGTGTGCGTGTGTGTGCGTGTGTGATTGTGTGTGTATGTGTGTGTGTCCGTCTGGTTTGCAGAGGTAAGAATACGGCCAAGGCAAGAAGACCCTGCCAGTTGTAAGGGGCGACTAATAGGTAGGAGTCGAGAGGTGAAGAGTGTATGTGTGTGTGCGTGTGTGCGTGTGTGTGTGCGTGTGTGAGTATGTGTGTGTGTCCGTTCGGCTTTCAGAGATAAGAACACGGCCGTGGCAAGAAGTCCCTGCCCATCGTAAGAGGCGACTAATAGGTAGGAGTCGAGAGGTGAAGAATGTATGTGTGTGTGCGTGTGGGCGTGTTTGTGTGTGTCCGGTCGGCTCGCTGAAATGAGAACACGGCCGTGGCAAGAAGGCCCTGCCTGTCGTAAGAGGCGACTAATGGGTAGGAGTCGAGAGGTGAAGAGTGTATGTGTGTGTGTACGTGTGTGCGTGTGTGTGTGCGTGTGTGAGTATGTTTATTTGTCCGTTCGGCTTGCAGAGATAAGAATACGTCCGTGGCAAGAAGGTCATGCCTGTCTTAAGAGGCGACTAATGGATAGGAGTCGAAAGGTGGAGAGTGTATATGTGTGTGTGCGCGTGTGTGCGTGCGTGTGTGTGTGTGTTCTTGTATGTGTGTGTGTGAGTGTGTGTGTCCGGTCGGCTCGCAGAGATAAGAACATGGCCGTGGCAGGAAGGCCCTGCCTGTCGTAAGAGGCGACTAATGGGTAGGGGTCGAGAGGTGAAGAGTGTATGTGTGTGTGTGCGTGTGTGCGTGTGTGTGCGTGTGTGAGTGTGTGTGTATGTGTGTGTGTCCGTCTGGCTTGCAGAGGTAAGAATACGGCCGTGGCAAGAAGTCCCTGCCCATCGTAAGAGGCGACTAATAGGTAGGAGTCGAGAGGTGAAGAATGTATGTGTGTGTGCGTGTGGGCGTGTTTGTGTGTGTCCGGTCGGCTCGCTGAAATGAGAACACGGCCGTGGCAAGAAGGCCCTGCCTGTCGTAAGAGGCGACTAATGGGTAGGAGTCGAGAGGTGAAGAGTGTATGTGTGTGTGTACGTGTGTGCGTGTGTGTGTGCGTGTGTGAGTATGTGTGTTTGTCCGTTCGGCTTGCAGAGATAAGAATACGTCCGTGACAAGAAGGTGATGCCTGTCTTAAGAGGCGACTAATGGATAGGAGTCGAAAGGTGGAGAGTGTATATGTGTGTGTGCGCGTGTGTGCGTGCGTGTGTGTGTGTGTTCTTGTATGTGTGTGTGTGAGTGTGTGTGTCCGGTCGGCTCGCAGAGATAAGAACATGGCCGTGGCAGGAAGGACCTGCCTGTCGTAAGAGGCGACTAATGGGTAGGGGTCGAGAGGTGAAGAGTGTATGTGTGTGTGTGCGTGTGTGCGTGTGTGTGCGTGTGTGAGTGTGTGTGTGTATGTGTGTGTGTCCGTCTGGCTTGCAGAGGTAAGAATACGGCCAAGGCAAGAAGACCCTGCCAGTTGTAAGGGGCGACTAATAGGTAGGAGTCGAGAGGTGAAGAGTGTATGTGTGTGTGCGTGTGTGCGTGTGTGTGTGCGTGTGTGAGTATGTGTGTGTGTCCGTTCGGCTTGCTGAGATAAGAATACGGCCGAGGCAAGAACTCCCTGCCTGTCTTAAGAGGCGACTAATGGATATTAGTCGAGAGGTAGAGAGTGTGTGCGTGTGCGTGTACGTGTGCGTGTGTGCGTGTGTGCCTGTGTGCGTGTGTTTGTGTGTGCGTGTGTGTGTGTGTGTGTCCTTTCGGCTCGCAGAGATAAGAATACGTCCGTGGCAAGAAGGCCCTGCCTGTCTTAAGAGGCGACTAATGGATAGGAATCGAGAGGTGGAGAATGTGTGCGTGTGCGTGAGTGCGTGTGTGCCTGTGTGCGTGTGTTTGTGTGTGCGTGTGTGTGTGTGTCCGTTCGGCTTGCAGAGATAAGAACACGGCCGTAGCAAGAAGGCACTGCCTGTCGTTAAGAGGCGACTAATTGGTAGGAGTCGAGAGGTGAAGAGTGCATGTGTGTGTGTGCGTGTGTGCGTGTGTGAGTATGTGTGTGTGTTAGTTCGGCTTGCAGAGATAAGAGCACAACCGAGGCAAGAAGGCCCTGCCTATCGTAAGAGGCGACTAATAGGTAGGAGTCGAGAGGTGAAGAGTGTATGTGTGTGTGTGCGTGTGTGCGTGTGTGTGCGTGTGAGCGTGCGTGTGTGTGTGAGTGTGTGTGTGTCCGTTCGGCTTGCAGAGATAAGAATACGGCCGAGGCAAGAAGGCCCTGCCTGTCGTAAGTGGCGACTAATTGGTAGGAGTCGAGAGGTGAAGAGTGCATGTGTGTGTGTGCGTGTGTGCGTGTGTGTGCGTGTGTGCGTGCGTCTGTGTGTGAGTGTGTGTGTGTCCGTTCGGCTTGCAGAGATAAGAATACGGCCGAGGCAAGAAGGCCCTGCCTGTCGTAAGTGGCGACTAATGGGTAGGAGTCGAGAGGTGAAGAGTGTATTTGTGTGTGTGTGTGCGTGTGTGTGCGTGTGTGCGTGCGTGTGTGTGTGAGTGTGTGTGTGTCCGTTCGGCTTGCAGAGATAAGAATACGGCCAAGGCAAGAAGGCCCTGCCTGTCGTAAGTGGCGACTAATTGGTAGGAGTCGAGAGGTGAAGAGTGTATGTGTGTGTGTGCGTGTGTGCGTGTGTGTGCGTGTGTAAGTGTGTGTGTATGTGTGTGTGTCTGTTTGGCTTGCAGAGATAAGAATACGGCCGAGGCAAGAAGGCCCTCTCTCTTGTAAGGGGCGACTAATAGGTAGGAGTCGAAAGGTGAATAGTGTATGTGTGTGTGTGTGTGTGTGCGTGTGTGGGTGTGTGTGTGTTTGTGCGTGTGTAAGTGTGTGTGTATGTATGTGTGTGTCCATTCGGCTCGCAGAGATTAGAATACGGCCGAGGCAAGAAGGCCATGCCTCTCGTAAGAGGCAACTAATGGGTAGGAGTCGAGAGGTGAAAAGTGTTTTTGTGTGTGTGCGTGTGTGTGCGTGTGTATGTGTCCGTTCGGCTTGCAGAGATAAGAATACGGCCGAGGCAAGAAGGCCTTGCCTGTCGTAAGAGGCGACTAATGGGTAGGAGTCGAGAGGTGAAGAGTGTATGTTTGTGTGCGTGTGTGCGTGTATGTGTGTTTGTGCGTGTGAGAGTGTGTGTGTATGAGTGTGTGTGTCCGTTCGGCTTGCAGAGATATGAATACGGCCGGGGCAAGAAGGCCCTGCCTCTCGTAAGAGGCGACTAAAAGGTAGGGGTCGAGAGGTGAAGAGTGTATGTGTGTGTGTGTGTGAGTGTGTGTGTTTGTCCGCTCGGCTCGCAGAGATAAGATTACGGCCGTTGCAAGAAGGCCCTACCTGTCTTAAGAGGCGGCTAATGGATAGGAGTCGAGAGGTGGAGAGTGTGTGCGTGTGCGTGTGCGTGTGCGTGTGCGTGTGCGTGGGTGCGTGTGTGTGCGTGTGTGCGTGTGTGTGTGTGTGTTTGTGTGTGCGTGTGTGTGTGTCCGTTCGGCTTGCAGAGATAAGAACACGGCCGTGGCAAGAAGTCCCTGCCTGTCGTAAGAGGAGAATAATGGGTAGAAGTCGAGAGGTGAATAGTGTATGTGTGCTTGCGTGTGTGTGTTTGTGTGTGAGTGTGTGTGCGTGTCCTTTCGGCTCGCAGAGATAAGAATGCGTTCGTTACAAGAAGGCTCTGCCTGTCTTAAGAGGCGACTAATGGATAGGACTCGAGAGGTGGAGAGTGTGTGCGTGTGCGTGTGCGTTTGCGTGTGTGCGTTTGTGCCTGTGTGCGTGTGTTTGTGTGTGCGTGTGTGTGTGTCCGGTCGGCTCGCTGAAATGAGAACACGGCCGTGGCAAGAAGGTCATGCCTGTCTTAAGAGGCGACTAATGGATAGGAGTCGAAAGGTGGAGAGTGTATATGTGTGTGTGCGCGTGTGTGCGTGCGTGTGTGTGTGTGTGTTCTTGTATGTGTGTGTGTGAGTGTGTGTGTCCGGTCGGCTCGCAGAGATAAGAACATGGCCGTGGAAGGAAGGCCCTGCCTGTCGTAAGAGGCGACTAATGGGTAGGGGTCGAGAGGTGAAGAGTGTATGTGTGTGTGTGCGTGTGTGCGTGTGTGTGCGTGTGTGAGTGTGTGTGTATGTGTGTGTGTGCGTGCGTGTGTGTGTGTGTTTGTGAGTGTGTGTGTATGTATGTGTGTGTGTCCCTTCGGCTCGCAGAGATAAGAAAACAGCCGTGGCAAGAAGTCCCTGCCTATCGTAAGAGGCGACTAATAGGTAGGAGTCGAGAGGTGAAGAATGTATGTGTGTGTGCGTGTGTGCGTGCGTGTGTGTGTGTGTTTGTGAGTGTGTGTGTATGTATGTGTGTGTGTCCCTTCGGCTCGCAGAGATAAGAAAACAGCCGTGGCAAGAAAGCGATGCAAATTGTACGGGGCGACTAATGGATAGGAGTCGAGAGGCGAAGAGTGGGCGACTAATAAGTAGGAGTCGAGAGGTGAAAAGTGTATGTGTGTGTGCGTGTGTGCGTGTGTCTGTGCGTGTGTGAGTATGTGTGTGTGTCCGTTCGGCTTGCAGTGATAAGAACACGGCCAAGGCAAGAAGGCCCTGCCTATCGTAAGAGGCGACTAATAGGTAGGAGTCGAGAGGTGAAGAATGTATGTGTGTGTGCGTGTGCGCGTGCGTGTGTGTGTGTGTGTGTTTGTGAGTCTGTGTGTATGTATGTGTGTGTGTCCCTTCGGCTCGCAGAGATAAGAAAACAGCCGTGGCAAGAAGGCGATGCAAATCGTACGGGGCGACTAATGGGTAGGAGTCGAGATGTGAAGAGTGGGCGACTAATAAGTAGGAGTCGAGAGGTGAAGAGAGTATGTGTGTGGGTGCGTGTGTGCGTGTGTGTGTGCGTGTGTGTGTATGTGTGTGTGTCCGTTCGGCTTGCAGAGATAAGAATACGGCCGAGGCAAGAACGCCCTGCCTGTCTTAAGAGGCGACTAATGGATATTAGTCGAGAGGTAAAGAGTGTGTGCGTGTGCGTGTACGTGTGCGTGTGTGCGTGTGTGCCTGTGTGCGTGTGTTTGTGTGTGCGTGTGTGTGTGTGTGTCCTTTCGGCTCGCAGAGATAAGAATACGTCCGTGGCAAGAAGGCCCTGCCTGTCTTAAGAGGCGACTAATGGATAGGAATCGAGAGGTGGAGAATGTGTGCGTGTGCGTGTGTGCGTGTGTGCGTGTGTGCCTGTGTGCGTGTGTTTGTGTGTGCGTGTGTGTGTGTCCGTTCCGCTTGCAGAGATAAGAACACGGCCGTGGCAAGAAGTCCCTGCGTGTCGTAAGAGGCGACTAATGGGTAGGAGTCGAGAGGTGAAGAGAGTACGTGAGTGTGTGCGTGTGTGGGTGTGTGTGTGTTTGTGCGTGTGTAAGTGTGTGTGTGTGTGTATGTTTGTGTGTGTCCATTCGGCTCGCAGAGATTAGAATACGGCCGAGGCAACAAGGCAATGCCTGTCGTAAGAGGCGACTAATGGGTAGGAGTCGAGAGGTGAAGAATGTATTTGTGTGTTAGTGCGTGTGTGTGCGTGTGTGCGTGCGTGTGTGTGTGAGTGTGTATATGTCCGTTCGGCTTGCAGAGATAAGAATACGGCCGAGGCAAGAATGCCCTGCCTGTCGTAAGTGACGACTAATTGGTAGGAGTCGAGAGGTGAAAAGTGTTTTTGTGTGTGTGCGTGTGTGTGCGTGTGTGCGTGCTTGTGTGTGTGAGTGTGTATGTGTCCGTTCGGCTTGCAGAGATAAGAATACGGCCAAGGCAAGAGGGCCCTGCCTGTCGTAAGTGGCGACTAATTGGTAGGAGTCGAGAGGTGAAGAGTGTATGTGTGTGTGTGTGTGTGTGTGCGTGTGTGGGTGTGTGTGTGTTTGTGCGTGTGTAAGTGTGTGTGTGTATGTATGCGTGTCCATTCGGCTCGCAGAGATTAGAATACGGCCGAGGCAAGAAGGCCATGTCTGTCGTAAGAGGCAACTAATGGGTAGGAGTCGAGAGGTGAAGAGTGTACGTGTGTGTGTGCGTGTGTGCGTGTGTGTGTGCGTGTGTGAGTGTGTGTGTCCGGTCGGCTCGCAGTGATAAGGACACGTCCGTGCCAAGAAGGCCCTGCCTGTCGTAAGCGGCGACTAATGCGTAGGAGTCGAGAGGTGAAGAGTGTATGTGTGTAAGTGCGTGTGTGCGTGTGTGTGCGTGTGTGAGTGTGTGTGTGTGTCCAGTCGGCTCTCAGAGATAAGAACACGGCCGTGGCAAGAAGGCCCTGCCTTTCGTAAGAGGCGACTAATGGGTAGGAGTCGAGAGGTGAAGAGTGTATGTGTGTGTGAGTGTGCGTGTGTGTGCGTGTGTGAGTGTGTGTGTGTATTTGTGTGTGTGAGTGTGTGTGTGTCCAGTCGGCTCGCAGAGATAAGAACACGGCCGTGGCAAGAAGGCCCTGCCTGTCGTAAGAGACGACTAATGGGTAGGAGTCGAGAGGTGAAGAGTGTATGTGTGTGTGAGTGTGCGTGTGTGCGTGTGTGTGCATGTGTGAGTGTGTGTGTGTATTTGTGTGTGTGAGTGTGTGTGTCCAGTCGGCTCGCAGAGATACGAACACGGCCGTGGCAAGAAGGCCCTGCCTGTCGTAAGAGGCGACTAATGGGTAGGAGTCGAGTGGTGAAGAGTGTATGTGTGTGTGAGTGTGCGTGTGTGTGCGTGTGTGAGTGTGTGTGTGTATTTGTGTGTGTGAGTGTGTGTGTGTCCAGTCGGCTCGCAGAGATAAGAACACGGCCGTGGCAAGAAGGCCCTGCCTGTCGTAAGAGGCGACTAATAAGTAGGAGTCGAGAGGTGAAGAGTGTATGTGTGTGTGAGTGTGCGTGTGTGCGTGTGTGTGCATGTGTGAGTGTGTGTGTGTACTTGTGTGTGTGAGTGTGTGTGTCCAGTCGGCTCGCAGAGATACGAACACGGCCGTGGCAAGAAGGCCCTGCCTGTCGTAAGAGGCGACTAATGGGTAGGAGTCGAGAGGTGAAGAGTGTATGTGTGTGTGAGTGTGCGTGTGTGCGTGTTTGTGCATGTGTGAGTGTGTGTGTGTATTTGTGTGTGTGAGTGTGTGTGTCCAGTCGGCTCGCAGAGATACAAACACGGCCGTGGCAAGAAGGCCCTGCCTGTCTTTAGAGGCGACTAATGGGTAGGAGTCGAGAGGTGAAGAGTGTATGTGTGTGTGAGTGTGCGTGTGTGCGTGTGTGTGCATGTGTGAGTGTGTGTGTGTATTTGTGTGTGAGTGTGTGTGTCCGTTCGGCTTGCAGAGATAAGAGCACGACCGAGGCAAGAAGGCCCTGCCTATCGTAAGGGGCGACTAATAGGTAGGAGTCAAGAGGTGAAGAGTGTATGTGTGTGTGTGCGTGTGTGCGTGTGTGTGTGTATGTGTGTGTGTATCCCTTCGGCTCGCAGAGATAAGAATACGTCCGTGGCAAGAAGGCCATGCTTGCTGTAAGGAGCGACTAAGGGGTAGGAGTCGAGAGGTGAAGCGTGTATGTGTGTGTGTGTGTATGTGTGCAAGTGTGTGTGTGTGTGTCCGTTCGGCTCGCAGAGATAGGTATACGTTTGTGGCAAGAAGGCCCTGCCTGTCTTAAGAGGCGACTAATGGATAGAAGTCGAGAGGTGGAGAGTGTGTGCGTGTGCGTGTGCGTGTGGGTGCGTGTGTAAGTGTGTGTGTATGTGTGTGTGTCTGTTTGACTTGCAGAGATAAAAATACGGCAGAGGCAAGAAGGCCCTGCCTCTTGTAATGGGCGACTAATAGGTAGGAGTAGAGAAGTGAAGAGTGTATGTGTGTGTGTGCGTGTGTGCGTGTGTGTGTGAGTGTGTGAGTATGTGTGTGTGTCCGTTCGGCTTGCAGAGATAAGAACACCCCTAAGGCAAGAAGGCCCTGCCTGTCGTAAGAGGCGACTAATAGGTAGGAGTCGAGAGGTGGAGAGTGTGTGCGTGTGCGTGTGCGTGTGTGCGTGTGTAAGTATGTGTGTGTGTGTCCGTTCGTCTTGCAGAAATAAGAACACGGCCGAGGCAAGAAGGCCCTGCCTGTCGTGAGAGGCGACTAATAGGTAGGATTAGAGAGGTGAAGAATGTATGTGTGTGTGCGTGTGTGCGTGCGTATGTGCGTGTGTGTGTGTGAGTGTGTGTGTGTATGTGTGTGTGTGTGTCCCTTCGCTCGCAGAGATAAGAAAAAAGCGGTGGCAAGAAGGCCATGCCTGTCGTAAGAGGCGACTAATGGATAGGAGTCGAGAGGTGGAGAGTGTGTGCGTGTGCGTGTGCGTGTGCGTGTGTGTGTGTGTGCGTGTGTGTGTGTGTGTCCGTTTGGCTTGCAGAGATAAAAACACGGCCGTGGCAAGAAGTCCCTGCCTGTCGTAAGAGGAGAATAATGGGTAGGAGTCGAGAGGTGAAGAGTGTATGTGTGTGTGCGTGTGTGCATGCGTGTGTGAGTGTGTGTGTGTATGTGTGTGTGTCAGTGTGTGTGTGTGTGTCCGGTCGGCTCGCAGAGATGAGAACACGGCCGAGGCAAGCAGGCCCTGCCTATCGTAATAGGCGACTAATAGGTAGGAGTAGAGAGGTGAAGAGTGTATGTGTGTGTGTGCGTGTGTGCGTGTGTGTGTGAGTGTGTGAGTATGTGTGTGTGTCCGTTCGGCTTGCAGAGATAAGAACACCCCTAAGGCAAGAAGGCCCTGCCTGTCGTAAGAGGCGACTAATAGGTAGGAGTCGAGAGGTGGAGAGTGTGTGCGTGTGCGTGTGCGTGTGTGCGTGTGTAAGTATGTGTGTGTGTGTCCGTTCGTCTTGCAGAAATAAGAACACGGCCGAGGCAAGAAGGCCCTGCCTGTCGTGAGAGGCGACTAATAGGTAGGATTAGAGAGGTGAAGAATGTATGTGTGTGTGCGTGTGTGCGTGCGTATGTGCGTGTGTGTGTGTGAGTGTGTGTGTGTATGTGTGTGTGTGTGTGTCCCTTCGCTCGCAGAGATAAGAAAAAAGCGGTGGCAAGAAGGCCATGCCTGTCGTAAGAGGCGACTAATGGATAGGAGTCGAGAGGTGGAGAGTGTGTGCGTGTGCGTGTGCGTGTGCGTGTGTGTGTGTGTGCGTGTGTGTGTGTGTGTCCGTTTGGCTTGCAGAGATAAAAACACGGCCGTGGCAAGAAGTCCCTGCCTGTCGTAAGAGGAGAATAATGGGTAGGAGTCGAGAGGTAAAGAGTGTATGTGTGTGTGCGTGTGTGCATGCGTGTGTGAGTGTGTGTGTGTATGTGTGTGTGTCAGTGTGTGTGTGTGTGTCCGGTCGGCTCGCAGAGATGAGAACACGGCCGTGGCAAGAAGGCACTGCCTGTCGTTAAGGGGCAACTAACGGGTAGGAGTCGAGAGGTGAAGAGTGTATGTGTGTGTGTGTGCGTGTGTGCGTGTGTGTGCGTGTGTGTGTGTGTATATGTTTGTGTCCGTTTGGCTTGCAGAGATAAGAATACGGCCGAGGCAAGAAGGCCCTGCATCTTGTAAGGGGCGACTAATAAGTAGGAGTCGAGATGTGAAGAGTGTATGTGTGTATGCGTGTGTGCGTGTGTGCGTGTGTGAGTATGTGTGTTTGTTAGTTCGGCTTGCAGAGATAAGAGCACAACCGAGGCAAGAAGGCCCTGCCTATCGTAAGAGGCGACTAATAGGTAGGAGTCGAGAGGTGAAGAGTGTATGTGTGTGTGCGTGTGTGCGTGTATGTGTGTTTGTGCGTGTGTGAGTGTGTGTGTATGAGTGTGTGTGTCCGTTCGGCTTGCAGAGATATGAATACGGCCGGGGCAAGAAGGCCCTGCCTCTCGTAAGAGGCGACTAAAAGGTAGGGGTCGAGAGGTGAAGAGTGTATGTGTGTGTGTGTGTGTGTGTGAGTGTGTGTGTTTGTCCGCTCGGCTCGCAGAGATAAGATTACGGCCGTGGCAAGAAGGCCCTACCTGTCTTAAGAGGCGGCTAATGGATAGGAGTCGAGAGGTGGAGAGTGTGTGCGTGTGCGTGTGCGTGTGCATGGGTGCGTGTGTGTGCGTGTGTGCGTGTGTGTGTGTGTTTGTGTGTGCGTGTGTGTGTGTCCGTTCGGCTTGCAGAGATAAGAACACGGCCGTGGCAAGAAGTCCCTGCCTGTCGTAAGAGGAGAATAATGGGCCGAAGTCGAGAGGTGAATAGTGTATGTGTGCTTGCGTGTGTGTGTTTGTGTGTGAGTGTGTGTGTGTGTCCTTTCGGCTCGCAGAGATAAGAATGCGTTCGTTGCAGGAAGGCTCTGCCTGTCTTAAGAGGCGACTAATGGATAGCACTCGAGAGGTGGAGAGTGTGTGCGTGTGCGTGTGCGTTTGCGTGTGTGCGTTTGTGCCTGTGTGCGTGTGTTTGTGTGTGCGTGTGTGTGTGTGTCCGGTCAGCTCGCTGAAATGAGAACACGGCCGTGGCAAGAAGGCCCTGCCTGTCGTAAGAGGCGACTAATGGGTAGGAGTCGAGAGGTGAAGAGTGTATGTGTGTGTGTACGTGTGTGCGTGTGTGTTTGCGTGTGTGAGTATGTGTGTGTGTCCGTTCGGCTTGCAGAGATAAGAACACGGCCGTGGCAAGAAGTCCCTGCCTGTCGTAATAGGAGAATAATGGGTAGGAGTCGAGAGGTGAAAAGTGTATGTGTGTGTGTGTGTGTGCGTGTGTGCGTGTGTGTGTGCGTGTGTGAGTGTGTGTGTCCGGTCGGCTCGCAGTGATAAGGACACGTCCGTGCCAAGAAGGCCCTGCCTGTCGTAAGCGGCGACTAATGCGTAGGAGTCGAGTGGTGAAGAGTGTATGTGTGTAAGTGCGTGTGTGCGTGTGTGTGCGTGTGTGAGTGTGTGTGTGTGTCCAGTCGGCTCTCAGAGATAAGAACACGGCCGTGGCAAGAAGGCCCTGCCTTTCGTAAGAGGCGACTAATGGGTAGGAGTCGGGATTTGAAGAGTGTATGTGTGTGTGAGTGTGCGTGTGTGTGCGTGTGTGAGTGTGTGTGTGTATTTGTGTGTGTGAGTGTGTGTGTGTCCAGTCGGCTCGCAGAGATAAGAACACGGCCGTGGCAAGAAGGCCCTGCCTGTCGTAAGAGGCGACTAATGGGTAGGAGTCGAGAGGTGAAGAGTGTATATGTGTGTGCGTATGTGCGTGTGTGTGCGTGTGAGAGTGTGTGTGTATGTGTGTGTGTGTCGGTTCGGCTTGCAGAGATTATAGCACGACCGAGGCAAGAAGGCCCTGCCTATCGTAAGAGGCGACTAATAGGTAGGAGTCAAGAGGTGAAGAGTGTATGTGTGTGTGCGTGTGTGCGTGTGTGTGTGTGTATGTGTGTGTGTATCCCTTCGGCTCGCAGAGATAAGAATACGTCCGTGGCAAGAAGGCCATGCTTGCTGTAAGGAGCGACTAATGAGTAGGAGTCGAGAGGTGAAGCGTGTATGTGTGTATGTGTGCAAGTGTGTGTGTGTGTGTCCGTTCGGCTTGCAGAGATAGGTATACGTCCGTGGCAAGAAGGCCCTGCCTGTCTTAAGAGGCGACTAATGGATAGGAGTCGAGAGGTGGAGAGTGTGTGCGTGTGCGTGTGCGTGTGGGTGCGTGTGTAAGTGTGTGTGTATGTGTGTGTGTCTGTTTGGCTTGCAGAGATAAAAATACGGCAGAGGCAAGAAGGCCCTGCCTCTTGTAATGGGCGACTAATAAGTAGGAGTCGAGAGGTGAAGAGTGTATGTGTGTGTGTGTGCGTGTGTGCGTGTGTGTGTGCGTGTGTGAGTATGTGTGTGTATTAGTTCGGCTTGCAGAAATAAGAACACGACCGAGGCAAGCAGGCCCTGCCTATCGTAATAGGCGACTAATAGGTAGGAGTCGAGAGGTGAAGAGTGTATGTGTGTGTGTGCGTGTGTGTGTGAGTGTGTGAGTATGTGTGTGTGTCCGTTCGGCTTGCAGAGATAAGAACACCCCCAAGGCAAGAAGGCCCTGCCTGTGGTAAGAGGCGACTAATAAGTAGGAGTCGAGAGGTGAAGAGTGTATGTGTGTGTGTGTGCGTGTGTGCGTGTGTGTGTGCGTGTGTAAGTATGTGTGTGTGTGTGTGTCCGTTCGTCTTGCAGAAATAAGAACACGGCCGAGGCAAGAAGGCCCTGCCTGTCGTGGGAGGCGACTAATAGGTAGGATTAGAGAGGTGAAGAATGTATGTGTGTGTGCGTGTGTGCGTGCGTATGTGCGTGTGTGTGTGTGAGTGTGTGTGTGTGTATGTGTGTGTGTCTGTGTCCCTTCGCTCGCAGAGATAAGAAAAAAGCGGTGGCAAGAAGGCCATGCCTGTCGTAAGAGGCGACTAATGGATAGGAGTCGAGAGGTGGAGAGTGTGTGCGTGTGCGTGTGCGTGTGGGTGCGTGTGTAAGTGTGTGTGTATGTGTGTGTGTCTGTTTGGCTTGCAGAGATAAAAATACGGCAGAGGCAAGAAGGCCCTGCCTCTTGTAATGGGCGACTAATAAGTATTAGTCGAGAGGTGAAGAGTGTATGTGTGTGTGTGTGCGTGTGTGCGTGTGTGTGTGCGTGTGTGAGTATGTGTGTGTATTAGTTCGGCTTGCAGAAATAAGAACACGACCGAGGCAAGCAGGCCCTGCCTATCGTAATAGGCGACTAATAGGTAGGAGTCGAGAGGTGAAGAGTGTATGTGTGTGTGTGTGTGTGTGAGTGTGTGTGTTTGTCCGCTCGGCTCGCAGAGATAAGATTACGGCCGTGGCAAGAAGGCCCTACCTGTCTTAAGAGGCGGCTAATGGATAGGAGTCGAGAGGTGGAGAGTGTGTGCGTGTGCGTGTGCGTGTGCATGGGTGCGTGTGTGTGCGTGTGTGCGTGTGTGTGTGTGTTTGTGTGTGCGTGTGTGTGTGTCCGTTCGGCTTGCAGAGATAAGAACACGGCCGTGGCAAGAAGTCCCTGCCTGTCGTAAGAGGAGAATAATGGGCCGAAGTCGCGAGGTGAATAGTGTATGTGTGCCTGCGTGTGTGTGTTTGTGTGTGAGTGTGTGTGTGTGTCCTTTCGGCTCGCCGATATAAGAATGCGTTCGTTGCAGGAAGGCTCTGCCTGTCTTAAGAGGCGACTAATGGATAGCACTCGAGAGGTGGAGAGTGTGTGCGTGTGCGTGTGCGTTTGCGTGTGTGCGTTTGTGCCTGTGTGCGTGTGTTTGTGTGTGTGTGTCCGGTCAGCTCGCTGAAATGAGAACACGGCCGTGGCAAGAAGGCCCTGCCTGTCGTAAGAGGCGACTAATGGGTAGGAGTCGAGAGGTGAAGAGTGTATGTGTGTGTGTACGTGTGTGCGTGTGTGTGTGCGTGTGTGAGTATGTGTGTGTGTCCGTTCGGCTTGCAGAGATAAGAACACGGCCGTGGCAAGAAGTCCCTGCCTGTCGTAATAGGAGAATAATGGGTAGGAGTCGAGAGGTGAAAAGTGTATGTGTGTGTGTGTGTGTGTGTGCGTGTGTGCGTGTGTGTGTGCGTGTGTGAGTGTGTGTGTCCGGTCGGCTCGCAGTGATAAGGACACGTCCGTGCCAAGAAGGCCCTGCCTGTCGTAAGCGGCGACTAATGCGTAGGAGTCGAGTGGTGAAGAGTGTATGTGTGTAAGTGCGTGTGTGCGTGTGTGTGCGTGTGTGAGTGTGTGTGTGTGTGTCCAGTCGGCTCTCAGAGATAAGAACACGGCCGTGGCAAGAAGGCCCTGCCTTTCGTAAGAGGCGACTAATGGGTAGGAGTCGGGATTTGAAGAGTGTACGTGTGTGAGAGTGCGTGTGTGTGCGTGTGTGAGTGTGTGTGTGTATTTGTGTGTGTGAGTGTGTGTGTGTCCAGTCGGCTCGCAGAGATAAGAACACGGCCGTGGCAAGAAGGCCCTGCCTGTCGTAAGAGGCGACTAATGGGTAGGAGTCGAGAGGTGAAGAGTGTATATGTGTGTGCGTATGTGCGTGTGTGTGCGTGTGAGAGTGTGTGTGTATGTGTGTGTGTGTCGGTTCGGCTTGCAGAGATAAGAGCACGACCGAGGCAAGAAGGCCCTGCCTATCGTAAGAGGCGACTAATAGGTAGGAGTCAAGAGGTGAAGAGTGTATGTGTGTGTGCGTGTGTGCGTGTGTGTGTGTGTATGTGTGTGTGTATCCCTTCGGCTCGCAGAGATAAGAATACGTCCGTGGCAAGAAGGCCATGCTTGCTGTAAGGAGCGACTAATGAGTAGGAGTCGAGAGGTGAAGCGTGTATGTGTGTATGTGTGCAAGTGTGTGTGTGTGTCCGTTCGGCTCGCAGAGATAGGTATACGTCCGTGGCAAGAAGGCCCTGCCTGTCTTAAGAGGCGACTAATGGATAGGAGTCGAGAGGTGGAGAGTGTGTGCGTGTGCGTGTGCGTGTGGGTGCGTGTGTAAGTGTGTGTGTATGTGTGTGTGTCTGTTTGGCTTGCAGAGATAAAAATACGGCAGAGGCAAGAAGGCCCTGCCTCTTGTAATGGGCGACTAATAAGTAGGAGTCGAGAGGTGAAGAGTGTATGTGTGTGTGTGTGCGTGTGTGCGTGTGTGTGTGCGTGTGTGAGTATGTGTGTGTATTAGTTCGGCTTGCAGAAATAAGAACACGACCGAGGCAAGCAGGCCCTGCCTATCGTAATAGGCGACTAATAGGTAGGAGTCGAGAGGTGAAGAGTGTATGTGTGTGTGTGCGTGTGTGTGTGAGTGTGTGAGTATGTGTGTGTGTCCGTTCGGCTTGCAGAGATAAGAACACCCCCAAGGCAAGAAGGCCCTGCCTGTGGTAAGAGGCGACTAATAAGTAGGAGTCGAGAGGTGAAGAGTGTATGTGTGTGTGTGTGCGTGTGTGCGTGTGTGTGTGCGTGTGTAAGTATGTGTGTGTGTGTGTGTGTCCGTTCGTCTTGCAGAAATAAGAACACGGCCGAGGCAAGAAGGCCCTGCCTGTCGTGGGAGGCGACTAATAGGTAGGATTAGAGAGGTGAAGAATGTATGTGTGTGTGCGTGTGTGCGTGCGTATGTGCGTGTGTGTGTGTGAGTGTGTGTGTGTGTATGTGTGTGTGTGTGTGTCCCTTCGCTCGCAGAGATAAGAAAAAAGCGGTGGCAAGAAGGCCATGCCTGTCGTAAGAGGCGACTAATGGATAGGAGTCGAGAGGTGGAGAGTGTGTGCGTGTGCGTGTGCGTGTGGGTGCGTGTGTAAGTGTGTGTGTATGTGTGTGTGTCTGTTTGGCTTGCAGAGATAAAAATACGGCAGAGGCAAGAAGGCCCTGCCTCTTGTAATGGGCGACTAATAAGTATTAGTCGAGAGGTGAAGAGTGTATGTGTGTGTGTGTGCGTGTGTGCGTGTGTGTGTGCGTGTGTGAGTATGTGTGTGTATTAGTTCGGCTTGCAGAAATAAGAACACGACCGAGGCAAGCAGGCCCTGCCTATCGTAATAGGCGACTAATAGGTAGGAGTCGAGAGGTGAAGAGTGTATGTGTGTGTGTGTGTGTGTGAGTGTGTGTGTTTGTCCGCTCGGCTCGCAGAGATAAGATTACGGCCGTGGCAAGAAGGCCCTACCTGTCTTAAGAGGCGGCTAATGGATAGGAGTCGAGAGGTGGAGAGTGTGTGCGTGTGCGTGTGCGTGTGCATGGGTGCGTGTGTGTGCGTGTGTGCGTGTGTGTGTGTGTTTGTGTGTGCGTGTGTGTGTGTCCGTTCGGCTTGCAGAGATAAGAACACGGCCGTGGCAAGAAGTCCCTGCCTGTCGTAAGAGGAGAATAATGGGCCGAAGTCGCGAGGTGAATAGTGTATGTGTGCCTGCGTGTGTGTGTTTGTGTGTGAGTGTGTGTGTGTGTCCTTTCGGCTCGCCGATATAAGAATGCGTTCGTTGCAGGAAGGCTCTGCCTGTCTTAAGAGGCGACTAATGGATAGCACTCGAGAGGTGGAGAGTGTGTGCGTGTGCGTGTGCGTTTGCGTGTGTGCGTTTGTGCCTGTGTGCGTGTGTTTGTGTGTGTGTGTCCGGTCAGCTCGCTGAAATGAGAACACGGCCGTGGCAAGAAGGCCCTGCCTGTCGTAAGAGGCGACTAATGGGTAGGAGTCGAGAGGTGAAGAGTGTATGTGTGTGTGTACGTGTGTGCGTGTGTGTGTGCGTGTGTGAGTATGTGTGTGTGTCCGTTCGGCTTGCAGAGATAAGAACACGGCCGTGGCAAGAAGTCCCTGCCTGTCGTAATAGGAGAATAATGGGTAGGAGTCGAGAGGTGAAAAGTGTATGTGTGTGTGTGTGTGTGTGTGTGCGTGTGTGCGTGTGTGTGTGCGTGTGTGAGTGTGTGTGTCCGGTCGGCTCGCAGTGATAAGGACACGTCCGTGCCAAGAAGGCCCTGCCTGTCGTAAGCGGCGACTAATGCGTAGGAGTCGAGTGGTGAAGAGTGTATGTGTGTAAGTGCGTGTGTGCGTGTGTGTGCGTGTGTGAGTGTGTGTGTGTGTGTCCAGTCGGCTCTCAGAGATAAGAACACGGCCGTGGCAAGAAGGCCCTGCCTTTCGTAAGAGGCGACTAATGGGTAGGAGTCGGGATTTGAAGAGTGTACGTGTGTGAGAGTGCGTGTGTGTGCGTGTGTGAGTGTGTGTGTGTATTTGTGTGTGTGAGTGTGTGTGTGTCCAGTCGGCTCGCAGAGATAAGAACACGGCCGTGGCAAGAAGGCCCTGCCTGTCGTAAGAGGCGACTAATGGGTAGGAGTCGAGAGGTGAAGAGTGTATATGTGTGTGCGTATGTGCGTGTGTGTGCGTGTGAGAGTGTGTGTGTATGTGTGTGTGTGTGTCGGTTCGGCTTGCAGAGATAAGAGCACGACCGAGGCAAGAAGGCCCTGCCTATCGTAAGAGGCGACTAATAGGTAGGAGTCAAGAGGTGAAGAGTGTATGTGTGTGTGCGTGTGTGCGTGTGTGTGTGTGTATGTGTGTGTGTATCCCTTCGGCTCGCAGAGATAAGAATACGTCCGTGGCAAGAAGGCCATGCTTGCTGTAAGGAGCGACTAATGAGTAGGAGTCGAGAGGTGAAGCGTGTATGTGTGTATGTGTGCAAGTGTGTGTGTGTGTCCGTTCGGCTCGCAGAGATAGGTATACGTCCGTGGCAAGAAGGCCCTGCCTGTCTTAAGAGGCGACTAATGGATAGGAGTCGAGAGGTGGAGAGTGTGTGCGTGTGCGTGTGCATGTGAATGCGTGTGTAAGTGTGTGTGTATGTGTGTGTGTCTGTTTGGCTTGCAGAGATAAAAATACGGCAGAGGCAAGAAGGCCCTGCCTCTTGTAATGGGCGACTAATAAGTAGGAGTCGGGAGGTGAAGAGTGTATGTGTGTGTGTGTGCGTGTGTGCGTGTGTGTGTGCGTGTGTGAGTATGTGTGTGTATTAGTTCGGCTTGCAGAAATAAGAACACGACCGAGGCAAGCAGGCCCTGCCTATCGTAATAGGCGACTAATAGGTAGGAGTCGAGAGGTGAAGAGTGTATGTGTGTGTGTGTGCGTGTGTGCGTGTGTGCGTGTGTGTGTGAGTGTGTGAGTATGTGTGTGTGTCCGTTCGGCTTGCAGAGATAAGAACACCCCCAAGGCAAGAAGGCCCTGCCTGTGGTAAGAGGCGACTAATAAGTAGGAGTCGAGAGGTGAAGAGTGTATGTGTGTGTGTGCGTGTGTGCGTGTGTGTGTGCGTGTGTAAGTATGTGTGTGTGTGTGTCCGTTCGTCTTGCAGAAATAAGAACACGGCCGAGGCAAGAAGGCCCTGCCTGTCGTGAGAGGCGACTAATAGGTAGGATTAGAGAGGTGAAGAATGTATGTGTGTGTGCGTGTGTGCGTGCGTATGTGCGTGTGTGTGTGTGAGTGTGTGTGTGTATGTGTGTGTGTGTGTCCCTTCGCTCGCAGAGATAAGAAAAAAGCGGTGGCAAGAAGGCCATGCCTGTCGTAAGAGGCGACTAATGGATAGGAGTCGAGAGGTGGAGAGTGTGTGCGTGTGCGTGTGCGTGTGGGTGCCTGTGTAAGTGTGTGTGTATGTGTGTGTGTCTGTTTGGCTTGCAGAGATAAAAATACGGCAGAGGCAAGAAGGCCCTGCCTCTTGTAATGGGCGACTAATAAGTAGGAGTCGAGAGGTGAAGAGTGTATGTGTGTGTGTGTGAGTGTGTGTGTTTGTCCGCTCGGCTCGCAGAGATAAGATTACGGCCGTGGCAAGAAGGCTCTACCTGTCTTAAGAGGCGGCTAATGGATAGGAGTCGAGAGGTGGAGAGTGTGTGCGTGTGCGTGTGCGTGTGCGTGGGTGCGTGTGTGTGCGTGTGTGCGTGTGTGTGTGTGTGTTTGTGTGTGCGTGTGTGTGTGTCCGTTCGGCTTGCAGAGATAAGAACACGGCCGTGGCAAGAAGTCCCTGCCTGTCGTAAAAGGAGAATAATGGGTAGAAGTCGAGAGGTGAATAGTGTATGTGTGCTTGCGTGTGTGTGTTTGTGTGTGAGTGTGTGTGCGTGTCCTTTCGGCTCGCAGAGATAAGAATGCGTTCGTTGCAAGAAGGCTCTGCCTGTCTTAAGAGGCGACTAATGGGTAGGAGTCGAGAGGTGAAGAGTGTATGTGTGTGTGTGCGTGTGTGCGTGTGTGTGCGTGTGTGATTGTGTGTGTATGTGTGTGTGTCCGTCTGGTTTGCAGAGGTAAGAATACGGCCAAGGCAAGAAGACCCTGCCAGTTGTAAGGGGCGACTAATAGGTAGGAGTCGAGAGGTGAAGAGTGTATGTGTGTGTGCGTGTGTGCGTGTGTGTGTGCGTGTGTGAGTATGTGTGTGTGTCCGTTCGGCTTTCAGAGATAAGAACACGGCCGTGGCAAGAAGTCCCTGCCCATCGTAAGAGGCGACTAATAGGTAGGAGTCGAGAGGTGAAGAATGTATGTGTGTGTGCGTGTGGGCGTGTTTGTGTGTGTCCGGTCGGCTCGCTGAAATGAGAACACGGCCGTGGCAAGAAGGCCCTGCCTGTCGTAAGAGGCGACTTATGGGTAGGAGTCGAGAGGTGAAGAGTGTATGTGTGTGTGTACGTGTGTGCGTGTGTGTGTGCGTGTGTGAGTATGTTTATTTGTCCGTTCGGCTTGCAGAGATAAGAATACGTCCGTGGCAAGAAGGTCATGCCTGTCTTAAGAGGCGACTAATGGATAGGAGTCGAAAGGTGGAGAGTGTATATGTGTGTGTGCGCGTGTGTGCGTGCGTGTGTGTGTGTGTTCTTGTATGTGTGTGTGTGAGTGTGTGTGTCCGGTCGGCTCGCAGAGATAAAAACATGGCCGTGGCAGGAAGGCCCTGCCTGTCGTAAGAGGCGACTAATGGGTAGGGGTCGAGAGGTGAAGAGTGTATGTGTGTGTGTGCGTGTGTGCGTGTGTGTGCGTGTGTGAGTGTGTGTGTATGTGTGTGTGTCCGTCTGGCTTGCAGAGGTAAGAATACGGCCGTGGCAAGAAGTCCCTGCCCATCGTAAGAGGCGACTAATAGGTAGGAGTCGAGAGGTGAAGAATGTATGTGTGTGTGCGTGTGGGCGTGTTTGTGTGTGTCCGGTCGGCTCGCTGAAATGAGAACACGGCCGTGGCAAGAAGGCCCTGCCTGTCGTAAGAGGCGACTAATGGGTAGGAGTCGAGAGGTGAAGAGTGTATGTGTGTGTGTACGTGTGTGCGTGTGTGTGTGCGTGTGTGAGTATGTGTGTTTGTCCGTTCGGCTTGCAGAGATAAGAATACGTCCGTGACAAGAAGGTCATGCCTGTCTTAAGAGGCGACTAATGGATAGGAGTCGAAAGGTGGAGAGTGTATATGTGTGTGTGCGCGTGTGTGCGTGCGTGTGTGTGTGTGTTCTTGTATGTGTGTGTGTGAGTGTGTGTGTCCGGTCGGCTCGCAGAGATAAGAACATGGCCGTGGCAGGAAGGACCTGCCTGTCGTAAGAGGCGACTAATTGGTAGGGGTCGAGAGGTGAAGAGTGTATGTGTGTGTGTGCGTGTGTGCGTGTGTGTGCGTGTGTGAGTGTGTGTGTATGTGTGTGTGTCCGTCTGGCTTGCAGAGGTAAGAATACGGCCAAGGCAAGAAGACCCTGCCAGTTGTAAGGGGCGACTAATAGGTAGGAGTCGAGAGGTGAAGAGTGTATGTGTGTGCGTGTGTGCGTGTGTGTGTGCGTGTGTGAGTATGTGTGTGTGTCCGTTCGGCTTGCTGAGATAAGAATACGGCCGAGGCAAGAACTCCCTGCCTGTCTTAAGAGGCGACTAATGGATATTAGTCGAGAGGTAGAGAGTGTGTGCGTGTGCGTGTACGTGTGCGTGTGTGCGTGTGTGCCTGTGTGCGTGTGTTTGTGTGTGCGTGTGTGTGTGTGTGTCCTTTCGGCTCGCAGAGATAAGAATACGTCCGTGGCAAGAAGGCCCTGCCTGTCTTAAGAGGCGACTAATGGATAGGAATCGAGAGGTGGAGAATGTGTGCGTGTGCGTGAGTGCGTGTGTGCCTGTGTGCGTGTGTTTGTGTGTGCGTGTGTGTGTGTGTCCGTTCGGCTTGCAGAGATAAGAACACGGCCGTAGCAAGAAGGCACTGCCTGTCGTTAAGAGGCGACTAATTGGTAGGAGTCGAGAGGTGAAGAGTGCATGTGTGTGTGTGCGTGTGTGCGTGTGTGAGTATGTGTGTGTGTTAGTTCGGCTTGCAGAGATAAGAGCACAACCGAGGCAAGAAGGCCCTGCCTATCGTAAGAGGCGACTAATAGGTAGGAGTCGAGAGGTGAAGAGTGTATGTGTGTGTGTGCGTGTGTGCGTGTGTGTGCGTGTGAGCGTGCGTGTGTGTGTGAGTGTGTGTGTGTCCGTTCGGCTTGCAGAGATAAGAATACGGCCGAGGCAAGAAGGCCCTGCCTGTCGTAAGTGGCGACTAATTGGTAGGAGTCGAGAGGTGAAGAGTGCATGTGTGTGTGTGCGTGTGTGCGTGTGTGTGCGTGTGTGCGTGCGTCTGTGTGTGAGTGTGTGTGTGTCCGTTCGGCTTGCAGAGATAAGAATACGGCCGAGGCAAGAAGGCCCTGCCTGTCGTAAGTGGCGACTAATGGGTAGGAGTCGAGAGGTGAAGAGTGTATTTGTGTGTGTGTGTGCGTGTGTGTGCGTGTGTGCGTGCGTGTGTGTGTGAGTGTGTGTGTGTCCGTTCGGCTTGCAGAGATAAGAATACGGCCGAGGCAAGAAGGCCCTGCCTGTCGTAAGTGGCGACTAATTGGTAGGAGTCGAGAGGTGAAGAGTGTATGTGTGTGTGTGCGTGTGTGCGTGTGTGTGCGTGTGTAAGTGTGTGTGTATGTGTGTGTGTCTGTTTGGCTTGCAGAGATAAGAATACGGCCGAGGCAAGAAGGCCCTCTCTCTTGTAAGGGGCGACTAATAGGTAGGAGTCGAAAGGTGAATAGTGTATGTGTGTGTGTGTGTGTGTGTGTGTGCGTGTGTGGGTGTGTGTGTGTTTGTGCGTGTGTAAGTGTGTGTGTATGTATGTGTGTGTCCATTTGGCTCGCAGAGATTAGAATACGGCCGGGGCAAGAAGGCCATGCCTCTCGTAAGAGGCAACTAATGGGTAGGAGTCGAGAGGTGAAAAGTGTTTTTGTGTGTGTGCGTGTGTGTGCGTGTGTATGTGTCCGTTCGGCTTGCAGAGATAAGAATACGGCCGAGGCAAGAAGGCCTTGCCTGTCGTAAGAGGCGACTAATGGGTAGGAGTCGAGAGGTGAAGAGTGTATGTTTGTGTGCGTGTGTGCGTGTATGTGTGTTTGTGCGTGTGAGAGTGTGTGTGTATGAGTGTGTGTGTCCGTTCGGCTTGCAGAGATATGAATACGGCCGGGGCAAGAAGGCCCTGCCTCTCGTAAGAGGCGACTAAAAGGTAGGGGTCGAGAGGTGAAGAGTGTATGTGTGTGTGTGTGTGAGTGTGTGTGTTTGTCCGCTCGGCTCGCAGAGATAAGATTACGGCCGTTGCAAGAAGGCCCTACCTGTCTTAAGAGGCGGCTAATGGATAGGAGTCGAGAGGTGGAGAGTGTGTGCGTGTGCGTGTGCGTGTGCGTGTGCGTGTGCGTGGGTGCGTGTGTGTGCGTGTGTGCGTGTGTGTGTGTGTGTTTGTGTGTGCGTGTGTGTGTGTCCGTTCGGCTTGCAGAGATAAGAACACGGCCGTGGCAAGAAGTCCCTGCCTGTCGTAAGAGGAGAATAATGGGTAGAAGTCGAGAGGTGAATAGTGTATGTGTGCTTGCGTGTGTGTGTTTGTGTGTGAGTGTGTGTGCGTGTCCTTTCGGCTCGCAGAGATAAGAATGCGTTCGTTACAAGAAGGCTCTGCCTGTCTTAAGAGGCGACTAATGGATAGGACTCGAGAGGTGGAGAGTGTGTGCGTGTGCGTGTGCGTTTGCGTGTGTGCGTTTGTGCCTGTGTGCGTGTGTTTGTGTGTGCGTGTGTGTGTGTCCGGTCGGCTCGCTGAAATGAGAACACGGCCGTGGCAAGAAGGTCATGCCTGTCTTAAGAGGCGACTAATGGATAGGAGTCGAAAGGTGGAGAGTGTATATGTGTGTGTGCGCGTGTGTGCGTGCGTGTGTGTGTGTGTGTTCTTGTATGTGTGTGTGTGAGTGTGTGTGTCCGGTCGGCTCGCAGAGATAAGAACATGGCCGTGGAAGGAAGGCCCTGCCTGTCGTAAGAGGCGACTAATGGGTAGGGGTCGAGAGGTGAAGAGTGTATGTGTGTGTGTGCGTGTGTGCGTGTGTGTGCGTGTGTGAGTGTGTGTGTATGTGTGTTCGGCTTGCAGAGATAGGTATACGTCCGTGGCAAGAAGGCCCTGCCTGTCTTAAGAGGCGACTAATGGATAGGAGTCGAGAGGTGGAGAGTGTGTGCGTGTGCGTGTGCGTGTGGGTGCGTGTGTAAGTGTGTGTGTATGTGTGTGTGTCTGTTTGGCTTGCAGAGATAAAAATACGGCAGAGGCAAGAAGGCCCTGCCTCTTGTAATGGGCGACTAATAAGTAGAAGTCGAGAGGTGAAGAGTGTATGTGTGTGTGTGTGCGTGTGTGCGTGTGTGTGTGCGTGTGTGAGTATGTGTGTGTATTAGTTCGGCTTGCAGAAATAAGAACACGACCGAGGCAAGCAGGCCCTGCCTATCGTAATAGGCGACTAATAGGTAGGAGTCGAGAGGTGAAGAGTGTATGTGTGTGTGTGCGTGTGTGTGTGAGTGTGTGAGTATGTGTGTGTGTCCGTTCGGCTTGCAGAGATAAGAACACCCCCAAGGCAAGAAGGCCCTGCCTGTGGTAAGAGGCGACTAATAAGTAGGAGTCGAGAGGTGAAGAGTGTATGTGTGTGTGTGTGCGTGTGTGCGTGTGTGTGTGCGTGTGTAAGTATGTGTGTGTGTGTGTGTGTCCGTTCGTCTTGCAGAAATAAGAACACGGCCGAGGCAAGAAGGCCCTGCCTGTCGTGGGAGGCGACTAATAGGTAGGATTAGAGAGGTGAAGAATGTATGTGTGTGTGCGTGTGTGCGTGCGTATGTGCGTGTGTGTGTGTGAGTGTGTGTGTGTATGTGTGTGTGTGTGTGTCCCTTCGCTCGCAGAGATAAGAAAAAAGCGGTGGCAAGAAGGCCATGCCTGTCGTAAGAGGCGACTAATGGATAGGAGTCGAGAGGTGGAGAGTGTGTGCGTGTGCGTGTGCGTGTGGGTGCGTGTGTAAGTGTGTGTGTATGTGTGTGTGTCTGTTTGGCTTGCAGAGATAAAAATACG